>NC_064814.1:5351924-5396041 GCF_023721935.1 Panthera uncia | reverse complement strand
GTGTGTGTGTGTGTGTGTGTGTGCGTGTGTGAGGTGTGTGTGTGTGTGTGTGTGTGTGTGTGTGTGTGTTTACACATTTCTAAGCACAGGACATACCTAAACCATGGAACATGGAGCTGGTGACCCGGACTGGGTGGCCTCGGGCAGTGCCTGCCGGTCTCTGTGCCTCAGTTACTTTTCATCTGGAAAAAAAAAAAAAAAGGTAGAAGGTTTGGACTAGATTGGTGGTTTTCTAACTTTTTTCTTTCTTTTGTGTTTAAGTTTATTTATTTTGAGAGAAAGAGAAAAAAAAAGAATACGCAGGGAAGGAGCAGAGAGAGAGAGAGAGAGAGGGAGGGAGAGAGGGAGAAAGAATCCCAAGCAGGCTCCTCTCTGTCAGCACGGAGCCTAATGCAGGGCTTGAACTCACGAACCGTGAGATAATGACCTGAGTGGAAGTCAGACACTTAACCAACTGAGCCACCCAGGCACCCATCTAACATTTTTTTTTTTTTAAACGGGTTCCCTTTTTGAGCAAACTGGATGAAGTATGTACCATCTGCTCTGATTAAAGTGTTGGCAGGGACGGTGAGGGGCTGGCCCCCTGGCTTACTCCTCCTGCTCTGCCAGCCTGCCCTGCCTCAGTGTACCTCCTCGGAGCTCGAGATCTCAGAGAATCTCATGCAGGCGCCAGCCCTCCAGCGCGAGCATCACCCCAGAGTCTCGGAGGAAGTGCATGGTTGCAGGTGACACTCCAGATGGGATGACACTGAAACCTGGAGCCAGCCCCTTGCCAGCTGTGCCGTCCGGTGAGCCAATCCCCTGCTCTGAGCTGTAAAGCTGTAGATGCTGGGATTTGGCGTTAAGGTGCACAAAGTTCCATGAGTTCTGCAAGTTGGGAATCGCTTTGCAAGTGGCAGGGACTGCTGTGGCTGCGGACTTGGCTAGTCAGGCCCGAATTCCAACCAGGCAGCACCAGTCCTGTGCAGGGGCCTCCGCTGCGTAGCTCACACTCTGTGACGTGCCAGGGCCCTGCAAAGTCAGGTACCCGAGGGGAGTGTGTGGGGAGGGAAGTGCCGAGCTGGGGGAGGAAGAACTGAGAGCACGGGGTGGGGGGTGGGGCTCTGTGAAAGGTAGGAGGCTTGCAGCTGGTAAGGGGACGGGAGCAGGCCGCCATCTGTCCATGTTTGTGACGGTGACAGGAGCAGCCTTCCCCATTCTGGTGAGCTGGGGGCCCTGGCTGCCAAGGAAACCGTTTGAGAACACAAAGCACCAGGAGCAAGGGGGCCCCACCCGGAAAAACAACATCCTGGCTGCTGGGGCAGAAGCAGAGCTCCCAAGGAGGGGCTATTTTTAGCTGCTGAGGGAGGCAGGCAGCAGACAGGACTTGTATGGCCTTGCTGTCTGGCTGCATAACTCACCCATTGTCCCGTCTGACCTTGGGCTAGCGCTGGAGAGGCCTCAGTCTGCCCCTGTCCTCCAGGCATGGAGGTTCACCTGGACCAAGGAGAACCCAGGGAGGAGGGGCTGGCCTGGAGACACGCCTCCTGGCTCCAGGAACAAGCTCAACTCAAATATTCTCTGGGAGCTAGCTGAACTCGAATGGATATCCAGGACCAGGCTGAAGGTCCTGGGGTAGCAGTGGGGCACTGCACCTTCCTGGGAGAGAAGCAAATAGTCTGCGGGGGCTTCGGGTCTGGGTCTCCCCAGCGTGGAGCCCTGTTCCGGCCACAGGGCTGGGTGGGTGTGGAGAGGTGAGGCGGATTCCGGAGGAGGACAGAGACCCCTTTATGGTAGAAGTTCTCGCCTCCAGCCACACCCTGGGGCCTTCTCAGCCACAAGCCTCCCTGACTGAGAAGGTGGGTGTGTGTGAAAGAGGCTCTAGGTCTCAAACGTTCTTGCCCACACCCAGGAGCGGTGCCCTGCTCTGGGCAGTGTGCTGTCTGTGTTTAACCCTGGGCACAGACACCACGGGCAGGGCCAGGATCGGGCTGTGGCTTCAAGGGATGAAAATAGCTGGCGAGAACCAGGCCACAAAGCCCTCAGGCAGCCAGAATGACTGTGGGGGTAGGCCCCCCTCAGAAGAAGCCACCTCTAGCTGCCCCTGCCCAGAACTAGGGAGTCGGCTGCCCCTCCTGCTGGGCCAGGGCTCTCCCCACCAACAGGAACACTGGCCCCTTGCCATTCAAGACCAGCTCTCGAAAGATGAAAAGTCCTAGGAATTCTCGGTGGGTGGAGAGAAGGATAGAGAAAGGAGTCATTCATTCAACACATGTTTATTCAGCACCTATTATGTGCCAGGCACTGTCCTAGGAACGTGGAAAAAGAAGGGTTGGGGTAGCCTGGATCTGTCCCAGCTCTGGCTTTCTGTCCCAGAAACAAGGCCCATAGGGAGACAGGGTCTGAGGGCACTTCCAGGGGCCTGGGGGGAAGGCCAAGTATACGGAAGGTGAGGCCTCCAGGAAGGAGAAGCCTGGGGATGTGGGGGACCCCAAGGTGCGTTCACTGGGGCAAGATGGGGGTGCAGAGAAGCAAGCTTCCCAGGAGCTGGGACACGGCAGGAGGCCCCATGCCCCCCTGCATCACCTCCTCTTCAGCACAGATATGCAGGATTTCTTCAGGGGCCCCATCTGCAGATGGGCGTCCACACTCTCCAGGAAGAAGGCAGGCTTTAGCCTGCGAGTGAAGAGCCCTGCAAAATGGCTGTCCAGGCGGCTTTGGAAGGGGTCAATGGAGGAGGCCAGGGAGCTGCTCCGGCGGGCCCGGGAGGCCTTCAACCTCCGAAGAAGGTTCATCTTGCCATCCCGCACAGCATAGAAGGCCAGGGCTCGGTCGGCATATTCTAGGCAGATCCCGACGGTGGGCGAGAACGGGTGGGGCAGGGGCGCCTCCAGCCCGTGGAACCAGACGGAGAAGCTGCGTCCGTTCCACTGCAGGCAGCAGGAGTGGGCATTGCGGCCGAGCCGGCCCCGGTCATAGGGCTCTTGTGGGGAGAAGTCTTCGGCCATGACCCCCACGCTGACCCAGCCTTCAATGATCTCTACCTCCCAATAGTAGGTGCCCCGGTCCAGGGCACCCTCACCCAGCACCTGCTCGCAGTGGGTGAAGCGAGTGGGTGACTCGGGGTAGTTGATGGGACACAGCACCCTCTTTACACCTTTGGTTCCAAACAGCTGCAGGTACTTGTCTGCCGTGTCGCTGTCCAGGTCCACGATGTAGGCAACTGCTCCCATGGATGGGAGAGAGACGCAGGGCTCAGGGCCAGGCTCTGGTGGGACAGCCCCTCCCCTAGGTGCGCACCTCCCCTCCTGAGCAGCCAGCGCGACTCAGCCCTGCTACAGAGCACCGAGAGTGAGCTGACCTAGTTCACCCTAAGAATGAGGGAGGAGAGTCCAAGCCTTCCTGTGCTAGAGCCCAGCCCAGCAGCCTCGCGAGGGCCCAGTGTGAGCAGAGGGGAGAGCCCAGGTGTCTACTTACACTTGAGGAAGTAGTCCCTGGGAGCCTCACTTTCCAAGTGGTTGGTGCTATCGGGGTCTTGGGACTCAGCATCGGCTGCAGAAGAGGAGACCGTGGGGGAGGGGTTCTCCCCAGCTGTTTGTGGCTGGGCAGCTGTGCCAGGTGCTCCCCCTCTGAACCTGGGACCGAAATCCCTCTCCCTTTCCTTCCTCCCAGCATCCCAAGCTCCCTGGGGGCAGGCACGCCCCCAAATATGGCACTCTGTGTTCCCCGAGCAAGCCAGGTCCCCGGGGTCGGGCCCCCTGCTCCACCTCCTCCCTGCCCAGGCCTCAGCCACTAGAGGGCAGGCCAGGAGAAGCCCCCTCAACCCCCCAGGCTGTGTGTGGCCAAAGGGGCGGACTGGTCATCACTGCGCGGTGGCCCCACTCACTGGTAGGGGTTGGGTCCCCACCCTGCACCAGGCACAACACTGTTTCCGTCCTCCACTCCTGAATGGGTACCAGGCCTGGGGGCCTGGGTGGGGACGCTGGGGCAGGGTGAATCACTCGGGGGGCGTGGGGCACCCACCTTCTGTGCCCAGCCCCCGCAGCTGCTCCCACTGGCTGGCACAGGTGGCCGTTAGCAGCTCTCTCACCGCCCGCACGGCTTGGGATGATCTGGTGAAGCTGAGCTCCCTCGGGGGGCCGGGCCCAGGGCCGCACCCCTCCTCCAGGGCCAGCCTGAGTGCCAGGAGCTCCTGTGGCAAATCCATGACTATTAAGGCCCTGCTGGCTACAGCGCCTCTGGCCGGGATGAGACAGCCCTGCCGGGAGGACGGCGCAGCCCTGGAAGCCTCTCTCTCAGCTTCTTGCTGACCCCCCCCCCACCCCCCTCTGTGCCCTCTCAGGCCCGGAAGAACTGCGCTCACCTGCAGGAAGCTGACTGAGTCGGCTTCAGGGACCTGACTGAGGTTGTGGCGGGCCCGGCTGAGCCTGCTGCGCTGTTCCTCCTGCCGCCGCAGGTCCCCCTGGGAGCGGCCCAGCATGGTGGCCTCGCCCTCCTCGATGAAGTCCAGCACCTCCGTCTGGAACCCCTGCAGGATGGCTGCAGCCTCGGCGAACAGCCGGCTCACCCTCTCCCGCTCTGCTGCGGCGGCGCTCTGCACAGGACCACACAGAGGCCAACGATGAGGGCGAGGAGAGCGTTATCCTGGCCCCATCCTTCCCGGACCCCACCTTCCCACCCTGCCCTCTAGTGGGGACAGAGGGACTGGCCGGAGCTGCCCTGGACCTATGCTAGCTCAGGGGAGCGGCTCATGCTCAGCGGGGCCAGGCAAGTCCGCGAGCACCGGCTTGTTTGGAGAGGACCACCCCATGCCGCGAGCTCACGCTGCCAGCAGCCTGCTTTAGGACTGCATGGGGACCGGGTTAGGGTGGGGGCTGACCTTGATGAGGGCCACCGTGCGCCGGGACTGTGCAATGCAGGCGCCCAGCTCATCCATGCGGTCCTCCACAGCACTCAGGACTTTGGACTGCTCGGCCTGTGGGAGACATCCTTAATTAGCACGTGGGCTGGCAGAGGCCACAGGCCCACACTGGGGCACCAGGCCTTACCAAGGGGGAGAAGAGGGATGACCCGGGAGTGGTATTGTGCATGGGCGGGGGGGGGCGCTGAGAGTGGCTAGGATACCCCATAATAATGCCAGAGGTGCCTCAGGCCCAAGCTGGTGCCATTCCCAAATGCCCGCGGAGAGCACAGGCTGGCTGGCTTGTGTCCCCTCTTTGACCAGTGGGCAAGTACAGGGCCATCCGGGCTCCTCAGTGTCGCTCACACTCACTGGAGAACTTGTTTCAGTGAGGAAGGCACCGAGAAAGAGAGCAGGGTAGGTGCTGCAGGAGAGGGCATTCAGCTGTCTTGGGGATCACGATCCCCGAAGAGTCTGTGCCCCCAATCCAGGCCTAAAAAATGGGGATTCCGGGCAAGTCCCCTGGGTCTTATGAGTCACTGCTCCAGGCAGGAGAGACGGAAAATCCCAAGGCCAGAGGCGCCAAGACCGGGCTGGAAGCCAAAGGAAACTGGGGGCGGAGGTAGCGGGACCCATCGCGGCGCACATGCTCACACCACGGGCCCCCGGAACAGCTGGACAAGAGCGGTCTGTGTGCTCGGTCCACCCTCCGCCACACTCCTGTCGCCTGCCACACCCATCTAAACCCGGTGCCTCAGCCCAGGGCAAATCTGAGCTCGGACCGGCAAGGACCCGGCCTGGCGCAACAGCCGCACTTCCAGAATCGGCCGGCCGGGACCGCGCGGGCCTGGCTCTGCTCCCTCCGGCCTTAGATCCCCATCGGCCCAGGCCCGGGCTTCAGGCCCCCTGCTTCCCCTTCGTGTTCTTTTCGCGTTCACACTGGGCCCCCACAACCCCCATTCCCTTCTCTAGCAGAACGTTCCACAGCGACTGGACGGATGACCGTGTCAGTACTGGAAAAAGACAGCAAAGAGCCTCAGGTTAGAGGAGGACATTAAGACCCTACCGGGAAAAGGGGTGGGTGGGGGGTGGGATCCAGGGCCCGCGGCGGGCTCGCGCGGCCCTCACCCGCCCCGGCGCGCCCCCGGTGCCCGTGCCCACCTCCTGGAGCGCGCGCTCCTGCTCCAGCGGCACGAGCTCGTGGCCCTGGTGCTCCTGGGCGGCGCAGGCCTCGCACAGGCACATGCGCTCCGCACGGCAGTAGCGCTCGAGCGGCCGCAGGTGGCGCGGGCACAGGCTCTCCTCCAGCCGGCGCAGCGGCGGCACTAGGCGGTGTCCGCGCAGCGCGGGGCTGCGCTCGTGCGGGCCCAAGTGCGCCGGGCAGAAGGAGGCGAGGCAGGAGAGGCAGGAGAGCGCGGCAGGCAGGGCGGCGCCCTCGGGGCACGCGTCGCAGCGCACCGGCTCTTCGCCACCGGGCCAGGGCTCGGGCGCGCAGGGAGCCGAAGGCTCCGGGGCGCTGGGCGGGGCGCTGGGCGACGCGGGCTCCGGGGCCGGGGCCGAGGCCGGGGCCGGGCCGGAGCCGGGCCCGGGCGCGGAGCCCGAGCCCTGGCGGAGCTGCAGCAGCTCGGACAGCGTGTGGTTCTTGCGGAGCTGCAGGCCGTCGGGGAAGGGCTCCTGGCACAGCGGGCAGCGGGCCGCGCCTCCGGGCCCGCCGGCGCCACCCGCGCCGCGGTGCGGCCAGAGCGCGCCCAGGCAGGCGAGGCAGAAGTTGTGGCCGCAGGGCAGCGTCACCGGCTCCCGGAGCGGCTCCAGGCAGATGGGGCAGCTGAAGGGCCCGCTGCCGTCCATAGCTCCGCGGCCGCCCGGGCACCGCCTGTTCTGCTCCCGCCGGGGAGGGACCCGGCCGGTCCGCGCTGCGGCGCCGCCCCCTGGGACCCAGGCCAAGGGTCCAGCCCCCTCCCGTCCCGGGCTCGGACCGCCCCCCAACGCCGCAGACCCGCCCGCGGGTCCCCGGACACAGGGCCCTGGCCTAGACTGCGCGGGCGGTCTTCGGCCCCGTGTGACCCCGCGGGGCTCCTGGGCGATCGCCCCTCCTGGTCGGAAGGGAGGGCGGCGGCGGGCAGAGAATGCGAGGGGGGCACCCTGGAAGGAAGCGGGGAAGGAGTTCACTCCTCCGTTACCCCTCAACTCCCCCCAGGGCCAGGCCCCCTGGCTCCAGAGGGGTCTGGTGTTCCCACCGGACCAGCCAGCCCCTTCCCGCTCCAGACCTTGTCCGAGGCACTTGTTAGCAAAATTTCTGAGCTGCTGACTACAGAGAAAATGAACTGCTGATGTGTGCGTGTATTTGCCCCTTAGCGACTCTATTTACCCCTCGTGGGGAACTTGGGCTTTTCTAAACCTGAAAGGGGAAGTCGAGGTGACCCTCCAAGTCGCTTGTCTGCGGGAATCCAGTTCCGCTCCAGGGGACCCCCCCGCGGGCAATTTGGTGTGCTTGGGATTAAGGGTGTCGGGACATTTGAGACTCATCCAGCCGTGCACTTCATCATGGTGTTTTTAAAAAAAAATTTTTTTTTTAATGTTTATTTATTTTTGAGACAGAGAGAGACAGAGCATGAACGGGGGAGGGGCAGAGAGAGAGGGAGACACAGAATCGGAAACAGGCTCCGGGCTCTGAGCGGTCAGCACAGAGCAGGCTCTGAGCTGTCAGCACAGAGCCCGACGCGGGGCTCGAACTCACAGACCGAGAGATCATGACCTGAGCTGAAGTCAGCCACTCAACCGACTGAGCCACCCAGGCGCCCCCATCATGGTGTTTTAAATAAAACGGCAACAAATTAAAGTAGCGCTGGCTTATAACCCAAAGTATAAAATAAACATCCATGAGTTCATACTGATATAAATAAATGACTGGGTAAATAAATGAGGGAGCATAGACAGATTTCCCATTCAGAATCCTAAATAAATTTTGTAGATACTTGAACATGGAGTGTAGCTTCCCACTCAAGTGTGGGCTGGGCATAGTGACTTTTTTCCGAAGGGAGCAAAAGAGTCACTTTACGGTAGTGAAGCCTGGCGAGCGTGACCTCGTTAGGTGATCAAGGTCACCACCAACGGTGATAAGTCATATTGATAGTAAATACCCTTGATGATATGGTCTTTCTCCCCAAAACCCATAACCCAGTCCGATCGTGATTAAAACATCACACAAATCCCAGTGGAGGGACAGTCTACAGAATACCTAACCAATACTCCTCGAAACCTTCAAGATCATCAAAAAAGGGCAAAAACAAACAAAAAATGGGGAGAGGTCGAAGTCTGAGAAACTGTCCTAGCCATGAGGAGCCTAAGGAGATGTGATGAGTAAATATTATGTGTATTCTGGATGCACTCCTGAGAGACAAAAAGGACATTAGGGAAAACTTAAAGAGATTTGAATAAATTATGGAATATAGTTAATAAAATGTATCAATATTGGCTCTTAATTATGACAAATGCACCATAGTCATGTAAGATGTCAATAAAAGGGGAAATTGGGAGTGAGGTATTTGGGAACTCTGAGTTCAACCTTTGCAACTTTTTAGTAAACTTACAACTATCCTAAAATTTAAAGTTCATTAAAAATAATTGAGGGGTGCCTGTGGCTCAGTTGGTTAAGCATGTGACTCTTGATTTCAGCTCAGGTCATGATCTCACAGTTGTGGGATCGAGCTCTGGGCCAGGCTCTGTGCTGACAGTATGGTGCCTGCTTGGGATTCTCTCTCTCCCTCTGCCTCTCTCCCTCGACTTGTGCCCTCTCTCTCTCTCTCTCTCTCAAAAAAAAAAAAAAAAAACAAACATATATATATATATATATATAATAATTGAGACAATTCTTCCTACTCCCCCACCAGGCTCCCTGTTGGCAAGAGTCCAAAGTGGAAGGAATAAAGGGGTGAGGGGCATTCCATTCAGAAGTGGGGCTTAACCTTTCTCATCATGCCAGGGCCCCTCTCAAAGCCTGGTGTAGCCCTTTCCAAACTAATGCTTAAAAAATTTTTTTTAAATGTTTATTCATTTTTGTGAGAGACAGACACAGCATGAGTGGGGGAGGAGCAGAGAGAGAGGAAGACACAGAATCTGAAGCAGGCTCCAGGCTCTGAGCTCTTAGCACAGAGCCCGATGTGGGGCTCGAACCCACGAACTGTGAGATCATGACCCGAGCAGGTGTCAGATGCTTAACTGACTGAACCACCCAGGCGCCCCTCCAAAGTAATGCTTTTAAAAATGTATAGGAGTTCATGGAAATCAATTACACTGAAGTATATGTACAATAAGAAAGTTAATTTGTGGGGCACCTGGGTGGCTCAGTTGGCTAAGCGAACGACTCTTGATTTTGGCTCAAGTCATGATCTCACAGTTTTGTGAGTTTGAGCCCCGCGTTGAACTCAGTGCTGACAGTGTGGAGCCTGCTTGGGATTCTCTCTCTCTCTCTCTCTCTCTCTCTCTCTGCCCCACCCCTGCTCATGCTGTCTCTCTCTCAAAATAAAAAAATAAACTAAAAAAAAACCCCAAACCCTTGTTAAAGTTGTATATGTGTTTAACACAATAAATGACAACATCCGATGGAGGCCTAACAATTAATATATATATTTCAAATAGTGATGAACAGAAGTGATATTTCAGGTTCTCTGCCACCACATAATGTGCTACGAAAATATCTGCTGTTTCTATTGGTGGCAAGTCACAGATACTGTTAATTCCGCTATGGTCTGTTCTCTCCATTTGTAATAGAAAGAAATGCCAAATTTCAGTTTAGAGAATGGTGAAAATACAGAGAATTTTCTCACCAAGACCCCCCAGTTTATGAATGTCTAGTTTAGAAAGATGCTATGCGGAGCCTCCTTACATCTTTCCTGGAAGGAGAGAAGACAACTAAGATCTATGAAATGTTAAATGAGGGGTGCGTGCGATCCTGGGGGACTCACAGGAAGGCGGAGCTCACAGAGGCCCGTGTGGAGGAAGTGGCATCTGAGCTGGGCTTTCATGGGTTGCTAGGACTCGGCCGTGCAACAACTAGGGTGGGAAGAGATCTTCCAGAAGAGGAGTAGCAGAGGGAACCGGCCTGGGTGTGCCCAGTTTGGCAGGAAGGCGGGTAATGAGTTCCATACGTTGGTTTCCACACGGATCACTACTTGATCATGACTGCCGCTTGTTTGCCAAGACCCAGGAACAGTTTGGAGGCTCAGGCATCCGCGCCACCCTGCTCCAGGGCTTGGCGGCCGGGCTGCCTGGGCTTGCCGAGTCCACAGACCCGCCTGGTTCTGGAGGAGTGAGGGGTGCCGCTGGGAGTGTTTATGGACAAGTCCCAGCTAACGTTCTGCTTCCCACCCCCGAGCTTGTTCAGGAAGATCTGCTTCCCTAGGAAGGCGTAGAGATGTGATTTGTCAAGATGGTGGTGTTTGAATAGTTCATTTCCATTATTGAAGCTTTAAGTTTGCCCCACGTGTTCATTCTTTTTGAAATGAATTGGCTCTTAAGGGGAAAAGGTAACTGGCACTTCTGAGGTCTGCAGGAGCATGTTCACACCTGCATCTCACTCTGCCTTTGCGAGAACTATGTCACGAAGAAGGGGAAATGGAATTCCGACAGGTTACACATCTTGCCAGAGGTCATATAGCCAGTCCCGTGGAGCAGGCAGGATTGAAACCCAGAAAGTGCAACCTGAAAATAATCCTAAACCTCGTATATGAACCCGTTTATCGGGCTGCAGTATTGCTTGGAAGGAAGAAAAAAAAAAAAAGGTTAAACACAAACAACAACAAATGAGCAAAAGCAGTCATTACAAATGGGAGTAATTAGCTAGTCATTCCTAGCCTGGCTTTGCATCTATGAAATTGAAACGGGATCCGTGCCATGTCCCACGGTAGCACTTAATGGTTCTGATGTACTTGAAAATGTTTAATTCGTATTTATTTCAAAATAAGACAGAAAATTTGACAAGCAATTTAATGAGGCTTATAACAAAAGCTGGGACTTCTGTGTCCCACCTGCTGCAGATTCTTGCTCCCATAGACCACCAGTGTCAACTTTTACCTGTTACTTTTAGCATTTGCCTCCTCATCCCTAAAGCACATGCTCACAGGCCTTGAACATCTGCATGCATGTTTGTGCTCCAGTTTCTGGAGACTTAAATTCTTTATCATTTCTCTTTTGTGTTGAATTCTTTGTTGCTTGGGTCCCAGGTATTCTATCCCCTTCATTGATTTACCTCTTTATTTTTGGAAAGTACACGTCCTGGGGGCTTCCTGAGAATAGATGCGAACGTGCCTGCAAAGGTCTTTGCTCAAGCTTTCACACTGACAGTTTGGCTGGGTATGGAATTCTAGAATGGGAAATCCTTTGCCCTCAGAAAGCCTGGCTCCATTGTCTTCTAGCTGCCAATCCCATGTTACCATGCTACTCCCTCCCATGCTACAGTCACCATGCTGCTCCCTCCCATCCCTTCCTGCCTGGGGATGAGCAGCCTCCAATCTGACTCCCTCAACTCTCCTGGCACCGAAGGCCCTGGTCTTTTAAAAATCTCTCCTGTCCCCCTGCCCTGCCCCTTTCTGCTTATGTGCCCATCCTCCTGATTCTGCCTCACAGAAGCCCAGAAACTGGAGGCGTGGGGCACATATGCTGGAAAAACCCACAGGCTAATCAAACGTGTCCCCTTTACAAATGTTACACCCCAAAGTCCGTGCTCTTTTCCCTCTCTCCCAATGCATTTTTCCTGGAGAGGAGACAGACTTCCGCCAGAATCACATGGACCAAGGGAACTCCATTGGAAGCAGCTTTCCAACAGATTCGTAAATGCTTGCCCCACACCTCCTAGGGAAGCACAGTCTTCAAAAATGGCAGCGGCATCTCATTGTATGTAAATAAAGGTTAAGTCACAATAAAGAACACTCCCAAGGAACAACATGGAAAGAGCTAACAACCTGATAAAAAGTAGTATCATAGAATAAAGACCCCAAACACTTCCCCCACAGAAACGGAAGGGGGCCGTTCTTCCTTTCTCTCACCTTCTCAGAGTGTGGACACAGCCCATCGGACACACGTGCTGGGGCTTTTGGTTGTGGGGGTGGGGGGAGGATGGTTACAATCTGTACAAGGTAGGGGGACGGGGGGTGGGGCGGCAGCCGGTGATGCCAGCCACTTGGCCAGCCCAATCCTGCTTCCTCTTCTGCTGGGTGTCTTAGCATCTGTCAACCCCGCTGTACAGCAAGGTGACTGCCTGGTGTCATTCCTATCAGGCTGCCCAGTGCGAAAGCGCCCTCCTCATGTTTCGCAAGCCCCCAACGTAGGAGTCTTACTAGAAGCCCCTTGCCCAGGTTGTACCAATCAGAAGCCTGGCCCTGCCCTTGAACAGAGAGCCACAGGCTGGGGAAGCAGCTGCAGGATGGAGTGTGCAACCCTCGCAGCAGCTGGCATCAGGTTACAACGTAGGAGGGAGATCTAATTTTTACAAATACAGAAATATTTTGTATTTTTTTGGAGTATGTGTTTTGGCATGTGTTATCCTTAAAAAATTTTCATTGTGAAATATTTACGCATGAGCATATGAAACATATATGTACAGCATAAGAAGTGATAAAGCAAACATCCTTGTAACCACCACCCAGATCAAGAAGCAGAATGTTTTAAGTAATAAAATGACAGTTGCCTTAGGTCCCAGCAACCCTACTTCCAGAAACACAAACAAATAAATGTCCAGGGATCCTCAGGGAAGCATCTTCTGAGTAGGGAAAACAAAAGCAAAGGGAGCCAGCACTGTTCTGTTGCCTATACGTATCAGTGCGCTTAATCCCCACACCCCGCGTAGGGATGACGGCGGCTGAGGCTGCGCCCAGATGGCGGGGGCGAGGAGGGAATAGTCGGCCTGACTCCAGGTTGATACATTTTGGCCTTCTGTATAAAAAGAAAATCTTCCAGTGCTAGTTATTTTCCATTGAGGAACTCCACTGAGAATTTAGCCTACATTCATAGCCATGGATGTGGCCAAAGCTTCCTGCTCAAAAATATTCACCGTGGCCAAATTTTTACAGCCCCAAATAAAACAACATGAGTGTCCCATACAGGTTCCCCGGGGCTACCCAAAAGCAGAGCATTCTCACGAAATCGTTCACGAGCAGAAACGGCACGCGGCAGACTACCCCCGGCTTTCGCGAATTTGAGGCTCTGCCACTTTGCTGTATGAAAAACCTACCTTAGTACCTGTTTTCAGGTAACTGAAGAAAGCCGAAACCATGCCAATATAGGTCTTTTATAAGAGAAGTGGGGGGGCACCTGGGTGGCTCCGTCGGTTGAGCGTCCGACTTCGGCTCAGGTCGTGATCTTGCAGATCACAGGCTCGAGCCCCGCGTTGGGCTCTGTGCTGACAGCTCGGAGACTGGAGGCTGCTTCGGATTCTGTGTCTCCCTCTCTCTCTGACCCTCCCCCGTTCATGCTCTGTCTCTGTCTCAAAAATAAATAAACATTAGGGGCGCCTGGGTGGCTCAGGCAGTTAAGCGTCCGACTTCGGCTCAGGTCATGATCTCGAGGTCCATGAGTTCAAGCCCCGCGTCGGGCTCTGTGCTGACAGCTCAGAGCCTGGAGCCTGTTTCAGATTCTGTGTCTCTCTCTCTCTCTCTCTGACCCTCCCCCCGTTCATGCTCTGTCTCTCTCTGTCTCAAAAATAAATCAATGCTAATAAATAAATAAATAAACAAACATTAAAAAATAAAATAAAATAGAAAAATTACAAAGACTGTTTATATGGTAATCATTCAGGGAAAAATTTTAATACCGTGAAAAATGCTTGTGCTGAGTAAAAAGGCAAAAAAACACCCCACCCCAATTGTTTACAAAATGTAATCACAAGGATATACAAAAGAGACTAAGATATGCCAAAATGTTATGAAAAGAGAGAGAAGGAGGTAAAAATTGCTTTTCTCTAGGTTTTCTCCAGGAATTGGTTGTGCTTTGCCCCCCCCCCCCCCCCACCAGGCCCCGTCCCTTTGGTCCACATCACATTCAATGGAGGTGAGCTGCAGCGAAGTGTGTTGTTGTGCCTCCTGTGCGGCGAGGTCCGGACCGCACACACTCTCCAGCAGGAACAGGGGCCCATGGGCGCCACACTAGCCTCTGAGGCCCAGGCAGCACCTCAGCTGGGCCCCGCGGCCTCTTCCTGGAGTCCCGGAGGGAGCTTGGCCTCAGGCCGATGGCACAGGGTCAAAGTCCTACCCTCCAGGAGCCAGAAGACGGGGTAGAGGGGCTGGGTGAAAATGGCGTGGAAGGTATGTAGGGGCTGGGCCTTGGGCTCCAGGCTGTAGAAGGTGAGGCGGCCAGAGGCCAGGTCCAAATCCATGCCCAGGAGCTGCCCGGACACCCCTGGGAGGCGCCGGGCCTCCCCGTTGTGCCAGGCCTGGGCCCTGTCCTCCTGAACACAGAGCCCCCAGGAGCTAGGCCCACGTCCAATGTTGTCTGTGTGGGGCCCTTGCTTGTGCCGTGAAAGTTCTGGATAGGCGACGCCCAGCGTCACTGAGTGATTAGACGTGCGCACCTCCCAGTAGTGTCGACCGTTCCGGAAGCTCTGGGCACATTGCACCTGCCAGAGCTGGAAGCTGCGTGGCCCGGCCAGGTCCCGGGGCTTGTGACGGTGCTTTACCTGCTGGCCCTGCTGAGACAGGTAGAGGTGGCAATTGGCGCTGTCTGGGTCGAAGGTCAGGTTGCGATAATCTGTCAGGGACAGATGGGTGGGAGGTGAGCGGGTAGGTGTCTGTCTGCCATTCTGTCCCCGGAGGGAGAAATGGCAACTGAAGCTTCCCCCACGCACACCAAGCGTCTGCCAGGCACACAGCCAGCGGAGCAGGCACTGGGCACCAGCGCGGGAGTTCGTCCTCGCCACAGCCCTGGGTGGAAACTTCTATCCACCTCATTTCAAAGATGAGGAAACTGAGGCTCCCGGAAGTAACCTAACTTGGTAACAAGTGGAAGAATCATAACTGATCCCAGGTTTGCATGCCCAGAAATCTCCGTATCCGTGTACTGACTCCACATGTAAGAAGGTTACATCCTACGACAGGTGTGTGTGGTGGGCACAGACCCAAGGAAGGGCAGGGAACAGACACCCTGGACAGGGCAGTCACAGCACGTGCCCCCTCCACGTACTCACACAGACGTGCACACACGCTCACGTGTACTCACGTGGTGTACACACGGTTGCACAACGCACACACGCCTATGCACACACACCCGTGCCGGTCTCCTTACTCTGCCAGAGTTTCCTCCTCAGTGGGCAAACCGGGCTTGGGACTGGTGCCAGCGGACCTGGGGCCTCTAGGAGGCAAAGAAGTGTTAGGGCAGTGACGGGGGGAGAGCTCATGGGGGGCAGGGTCCTGACCCCACTCCCACCCGCTGTGGGAGGGCCAGCTGGGCCCGGAGGGGTAGAGAGAGATCTGGGGTCAGCCTTACCCACGGGGCCCAAATCAGCAGCCTCAGCCGGTGCCCTGGGGTGGCTCCCCTCATCCAGGAGGAGACCATACAGCCGGCTCAGTGACTCCACGCCAGCCAGCTGCTGCTCTTCGTCCCACTGCAGAGGAGCCAGGGGCCCAAGAGGGCCTGGGGGTGCCAGGAGCTGTGATTCCTGAGCCCCAGGGACAGTTGCAGTAAGCCTGTGCACGAGGTGCAGGGTCGCTGGTCGACCTGTGCAGGGTCAGCCAGCGACCTGTGCACGAGGTGCACCTGTCGCCCCGGGACCCGGTACCTGGAGGAAGGTCTGGTCATCCGACTGCTCCAGGAGGTCCCGGACCCTGCGGTCGTAGTGAGCCAGGGCTTCCAGGTGGCCCCGCAGTCGCCGTTCTTCATCCTGGGCCCGTGTTAGTGCCTGTGTCTTGGCCACCTCGATGTCCGTCAGTGCCAAGGTCCGCCGCATCTCCAGGGCCTGCAGCAGGCAGCTGAATTTGCTGGAGACCACGGAGGCCAGGGTGCAGGCCGAGCTCTGAGTGGGCAAAGGAGTCGCCTAGGGTGGCTGGGGCCAAGGCTGCCCCCTGGACTGCGGGGTGGTGTGGGGAGCCAGGGCCCCTGGAACCGTTCTCCCCCCCACCCCCGCTCAGCCCCTCCCTCCCTGCTGCCAGGAGGCACTTCCAAGGTAGCTCGCACCTGCTACCCAGTGTCCCAGGGATCCACTGGTGGCTGCCTGAAGGGCACGGCATGAGGAGGTAGTGAGGTAGAACAGACGGGCCTCGTACCTGGATCTGGCTGCTTTGCTCCTGCAGTTCCTTTAGCTGGCTCTCAGCCTCGGTGGCCTGCTGCTGGGTGACCTCCAGCATGGCTCTCAGCTGGGCCTGTGGTGCCCACGGTGGGAACAAGTGACAAGAAGAAGCCAGTTAGTCAACAAACGTCTGTAGATGCGGGGCGTCCCCTCCCAGTGCCACCCCCAGCAAGGCAGACCAGTGGGCCAGCACACAGAGCACCAGCCTCGGTCTCAGCACCCCGGGTGAACTGGGTTAGTGTCCCAGGGAGATCTGGACAAAGCCCGTTCCCGACCTGGAACAGGGAGGTACACAGGCAGAGCAGAGGCCTTTGGCTTTACACCTGACCTCCAGTCCCTCTTGCAAGCTGAGCAACCTGGGGCAGAGCACCCACTGTCTCTGGGCTGTAAACCCACCCCGCACTACCCCCAGGCGATAAATGGTGGGAACGGTACTTCTGGCTTCGGCTCAAAGCACCAAAGCTAATTGGGAAGTGGGTGGTGTAGTGCATGCACGAGGCAGGTTCCCCCAAACACTGGCCAGTCCTCAGCCCCAGCTCTGGGCATGAGGGGAAGAGGGCACCCCTATTTGCGACTCCTCTGGTACCCTTGAGGGTAGAACATCGTGCTTTCATGGAAACGGGACAAAGCACCATTCCCTGCCCTTGCTCAAGAGCCTGTCTTGCTTCTCCTTCTCTTGGCCACACTTTATGAGGCAGGAACCATCATGATCCCCACTTCAAAGATGAGGAAATGGGACAGAGAAATTGATAATTTGGCCAAAGCCATCAGATCTTCCTAAGCCCGATGCCTGTGTCTTTGTCCAGGCCCCTTGGCCTCCAGCGTTCCATCATATGCTGCATGCAGAAAGGGGGGGGGGGCTCTTCTGGTTCCACCTGAGTCTCCCCCAGGGACGGGCATCTGTCCTTCTCACACCCCGCATCACTTCCCTCTAGCAAAACACGGCCCCTTAGGCATGTGTGTGCCACCTGGTGGTACCCCCTGCCACTCCCTCCTTGTTGTCATCTGCTGGCCTTCACTGCAAACTTCCGAGCTCAGAGCCTCAGCAGGAGCATTCTATTCTCTGTGACTTCAGCAGCCACAGGGTTTATCCTCCAACACTGCAGCGCTTGGACCCCTGGCGTCCTCACCACTTTCTTCACTCCGTGTCAGCCACTCAGTCCTGGGGCCTCACCCTGAGCCTGTCACCAGCTCCGAAATCTCTATTTCAAGCACCTGTTTTCTCCTTCTATCCGGGACCACAAACATCCCAAAGCCGCCTCCTGCTTAAGCTGTCCGCCCCAGCCTAGGCGCCTGAAGACAGGGCAGGGCACTCCGGTGTCACCTCGCGTTCCCGACGCTCAGTGTCCAGCAGCGCCCGCTCGTGGAGGCGACACTCGTTCACAGTGCATGCGCTGCACTCGCAGCGACCCTCCGTGCGACACAAGAACTCGAGGGGCTGCCCGTGCCGGGGACAGCGCGCGCCCGGCCCGGAGCCGGGGGCCGGGGCGGGGTCGGGGCCGAGGGCCGGAGCGGGGTCGGGATCGGGAGCCGGGGCAGGCCCGGCGCGCATCAACTCGAGCACGCCGGTGAGGGCCACATTGCGGCGCAGCTCGGCGCCGTCGGGGAAGTGCTCCCGGCACTCGGGGCACGCCTTGTCGCGGCAGCCCCACCAGTCCCGGATGCAGTCCCCGCAGAAGTTGTGGCCGCAGGGCAGCGTCACCGGCTCCAGGTAGAGCTCCAGGCAGATGGCGCAGGTCAGCTTGTCCTCCAGCTTCTGGGCGTCCATGGCGGCGGCGGCGCCTCGTAGAGCCGGCAGGGGTGGGGCCTCGGCGAGGGGGCGGGCAGCGCAGGGCGTGGGTGCGGCGGGGAGGAGCCGGGACGCGCCGCGACCGTCGCCTCCCGCGCCAGCCGCGCCTCGGCCGTCGCCGCACCGGCCTCCTCCCTTCTGTCGAGGCTCCGAGTCACCCCAGGTGGGAGTTGGGCTCCGGCTCCCGGTGGTTCCACCCTAGGAACTCCATCCCGTTGCTCCAAGCCCTCGTTAAGCAGCTCCTGTGTGTGTGTGTGGGGGGGGGGGGGTTGGGGGAGCGGCCCCCACCTACAGAGACAAGAACTTTTGGGAACCCCGTTGGGCCTCGGACGCTCCTCCTGCCTGAGGGTCACCACGGAACCCCTTACGGGCCCATCTGAAAACCTGAACAGCGGCTACTTCCCAGCAGCTTTGGCGATTAAATGAGGCTGCGCGGGGTTGTGCCTGGCAGTAAGAGCACTGGGCACACAGGCTCTCTCCTGATGGGAGGTGCTCTGCTGCCCTTTTCCTTGGGCGGAGTTTCAGGCGTTTGCCAGATTGGGGTATCTCCTTTCTCTAGGCCACGCCAAATTTTGGTTCTTTTAAAGTAAACAGCGAGGTGGAAATTTCTGGTCACCAACACAGACCAATGCACAGTGTTTTTTCATACCCCCTTTTAGTGGAAACCCAAAGCAACCTTCAGCTGGCCTTGGAATCCTCTCTCCCGTGTGGGTCCCCTGCTGGGGAATTCCTTGTTTGCAGATGCAAGCTCTTCTGGAAGAAGAGCTCCCTTTTTATAGAGGTCCCCCTGCAGCTGAGCACAGGAGAGGGGTCCTGGCTCTAACCCACCTGCCCTGAGGCCGTGTGCTGGAGGAGGATTACTTCTGGTTTCTCTAACCAACCTGGCTTAGTTGTGAGGCAGGATGCCCGCTCACGGCAATGCAGCAAGCATTAGGTCTTGTGTAACACGTGAAGCTCCTCTTCCCGGAAGAGGTGCACTGGTGTCCTCCTGACTGGCTACTTAGGAGAAATAATACTGTAACCAGCCAGTGAGGCTGCAGGGGCTTTCTGGGCCCCAAGCAGGGGTGTGCCAGAGTAGCCGATGCCAGGGTCTGCCCCTGTACTGTGAATTCAACGGCAAGGGGACAATGCTTGGGGCTGGCAAAGCTCTTTCAAGAGGCCTGTGGGAGCAACCAAGCCCCACTGCCTGCCTTCTGTACCTGTCACTGGCCACTCGATCTCAGGGCCCGACACCCTCGGGAGGGAGAGGTGAGGGGCCACCTCCTGAGGTGGGAGGCGGTTCTCTTTCCATTCGTGAAGCATGACAAATCCATCGTGGGGTTGGAGGAGGGAGCGCTGGCTGCTCCCGAACACAGACTCAGACGAGCTATGGCAAAAATCATCTTTGGGGCACCTGGGGGGCTCAGCTGGTTAACAGTCTGATTCTTGATATCAGCTTAGGTCATGATCTTACAGTTTGAGTTCGACGCCAGTGTTGGGCTCTGTGCCCCTGACCCCTCAAAATAAATAAACTTAAAAAAAAAAATCATCTTTATTCACATGTCCCACCCCTGCTACCATCGTCGGAGAGATCTCTTCACTCCCAAACCCTGGGCCTGCTGGCAGGGCCACAGAGGAGCTGCCTCAAGCAGGACCCAGAAGCTGGCCCTGTGGAGCTGTGTCTTTATTGTTCCTGCTGGTGGAGCCTGAGAGGCTTAGTCCACTTTCTGGGGTGGGTGGCACTCTAGTCACTTAGTAGATACCGTAGGTGGGTTCGTGACTGTCCCTGTACCGGTCCAGGTAGCGCAGGGGCTGCCGGTGGGGGAAGCGCTTCTGCTTGGGGTGGTAAGGGGGTGGCCGCACAAACTCAAACACAGGCTCCCGCATGTCTGCGGGAAGAGGGAGTGTGGGTGTGGACTGAGGCAAGCCTGAGCCCCTTCCCCTTGTCTGCTAACCTGGGACTGCCCAGCCAGCCCACCCAAGGTGGCCCTCCTGACAGGCACTTCTCCCTGGCAGGTCAGGAGAGGTCTGTGAGCTCAGGCCACCGCCCCCCCCCCCCCCCCCCCCCAGCCTACTCTGGCCTTACCCAGAAGCCGGTGGAAGATGTGGGTGACGGAATCATCCCAGCGGCACTGGAAAAAGGCCAGGCCAGCTGGTGTCATGGCTTCCTGGTGTTTCTTGTAGAAATCAAAAGTGTGGAAGGTCCTTTGGGCAAGCTGATAGCTATAAGAAGATGGGGAGCATTTAAAAGCAGAGAATGAGGCATCAGAGCCCCACACCCCACCTCCAGCCCCACAGGCAATCCTGAGAAGCCCCTTATGGTCTGCACAACTACCCTTCTGCCCGTCTCAAGTGTAAGAGACAGGAGAACTGAGCAGGGCAGACCATTCCTGGGAAGGTGGCCTGAGGCCTGGGTGTCGAGAGGGAATGGGGCCGGGAGAGGGGCCGGACGTGTAGATTACCAGGGTGAGGGCCGGGTGTCCCCAGAGAAGTCAATTGGCTTGTCCTGCTTGAAGAGCAGGAAAGCAAAACGGTGGAAGCCGGAGCCTCGGGCAGGGAAGGGGGGCAGGTAGGGACACGTCTCCTGTCCTTCAGCCACCCTGTCGCCTGGGATGTTGGTTCTGGTGGGAGGAAAAGGATCCATTAACTGACACTCAAGAAAGGCGGCAGCTGGAGTGCTCCCTAGAGGTGCTATCACTCCCTGGGAGGACACCCCCTAACATGACCTTCATCGAACAGTGAAGCAGGAGGCATAGTTCTGTGAACCCTCGGACGGACCGCTCACTTGGAAACAGTAGAGGTTCAGAGGCTGAGGACAAGAGTCCTAGAGATGGTCAACAAGAGGATGAGGTCTAGCGCCCTGTTTATGGGCCATGGGGAGCCGGGGGGGCCACCACGGCCTTTTGGGCTGGACAGCCACACTATCTTTGGGCTGCCCCTGTGTTTCCCGAAGGCTCTGAGGTTTGTCAGGCAGTGTGAGCCCGCTCTGGCACCACAATGGCTACTATACCTCCCCTAGATATAACTCCCTGGAGGGTCCTGCTGTACACGTTGGTAACTGCAGTTAACTAAAAATGGTAGAAACCAGCCTCCCGGGTACTGGTCCCAATTACCCATCAGTCCCAAAGCCGGGGTCAACTGCCTGACCTCTGCCCCCCTGGCTCCAGAGCCAAAGGCCACTGAGAAAACAAAAGGCAGCCCAGCTCGGGCAGCCCCAGCTGCCAGGGGTCTCTCACTGTCCTTTTCGCATCTGATTGTCATAGAACCCCTCAGGGCGGCTAAAGCATGGGGTGGCATCACCCTGGTTTTACACAGGAGGAAATGAGTTCAGGGAGACCAAGAGGCCTGTTGGCAACAGCTGAGGCCTAATGCCTGCTTTTTCTTCTGGACCTGTCTTCAGCCAGTGAGTGGATCACAGGGCTCTTGGTGGCATCAGAGAGCAGAGGGGAGGGGCTGCCACCTGCGGTGGGAGGTTAATCCAAAGGTCCACAGTTACTCCTCGGGGGAGCCAAGACTGAAATTCAGGGGCAGCTCTTTCCAGGATCCAGGGCTCTCTCACATGCCTCTGACCCATCCCCGCCCAGGTACTTACACCAGCCAGTGGATGTATTCAGCATCCGGCTCCAGCAGGTGTCCATCTGTACACAAACAGAGCCCACTGACTGAGGGGCCCCACGGACACCCGCCCCCCCCCCCCCCCCCCCCCCCCCCCCCCCCCCGGCCGAGCCCTGGCCCATGGGAGGCGAGGGAGGCAGGAGGCCTGGTGAGCCCCAGACACCTACCCAAATTGGTGAGCAGCAGTGTCCATATGGAACCCTTGTCTGCCTCATAGGTCACCTCTGGGGCCTGGGCAGCCTGGCGGGGAGACAACAGGGAAGGTGTCGCCCCCGTCGGGGATAGACCAGCTGCGGTAAACAGACCTTTCTGGAGGACAGGAGTCTGAGGGAGCTTGCGGGAAGGGAGAGCCCGCTCTGATTCACACACCCTTGACAGTCCCTTGAGAGGCAGGTCAGCAGAGAAGCTCGTAGAAGGAACCCTGCAGAGTTGCCTATCCGGCTCTCTAGCCAAACCACCAGGCGGCCTTCACATCAACGGACAGAGGCTAGGAGGGCACTCCGAAGACAGGGGGCCAGGAGTCTGCCCAGACAGAGCTGCTTTTTCTTTCATTTTATATTCCTTCTCTGGTGATTATTGTGGTGTTTACCAGGGGATCAAAAGGGGGAAAAGAACAAAACCCCAAATCAGCCTACATAGATGGCATGCTTGTGCCCTTTACCACCATAAAAACTGCCTCTGCAAGTGCTTTTCAGCAAGGAGCTGTCTGTGGTCCTGCGGTGGGCTGTCTGTCCACACGGTGCGGGGAGGGGCACAAGTAAGCAGTACCTCTGTTGGAGTAATCTCGTTGCCGTGGTATACAGGCATCAAGTCGTCCTCCCCCACGGCATAGGCCACGTGCAGGGGGACGTGGGGTACGAAGGTGGCACCATGGAACAGGTCTCGATAGAGGCCGTAGTACTCAGCCAGACGCTGCTTGTGATAGGGGCCACAGGTCCTCTCCCACTCGGCCCGCACCGCCTCCAGTGGGATGCGAGCTGGTAAGGAATGATGCTGCTTAGGATGCAGGGCGGGGGGGGGGGCACTCGGGGGGCCCCCCTACCCTCATGGGGGGAGCTTACCTGTGCGGAGGCGGGCGGCTCGCTCCTCCTCCGGGTTGGCCCGCAGCTCCCGGAGGACCCGTTTCCGCTCCAGCAGCTGTTGGGTCCGGCTGACCTTGGGTGGAGGGAGCCCGATGTCAATCTTGTCTTTGGGATCTGGGGAGGGAAGGTATATATATTGGAGAAAGTGGGAGCAAGTCTCAGTGAAGCTGCCTAGCCCTGTCTAGTCTTCCAACTCGCCCAAGCTTTACCCTTTAATTCACGAAACTCAGTCAATACTGTGCAGTCTGCTTCACAGGCCCGAACAGGGTCCAGGTACTAAGCAAAGTGGGTTCAACTTGAGACTGCGTTTTCTGATCCCTAAACCAGGTCACACTGCCTGGGTCATGGGAAATGCAGGTGGATGATCATCCCAATTACGGCTGGGATGACCTTCAAGCCTGTTCACACCTGGACACAGACATGAACCTGAGTTCGTGGTAGGATAATGAGCTGAAGCTAGATAAAGCCTTAAAGAAGCACACTTCTCACACTTTAATGGACACACCATCCAAGTCACCTGGGAAGTTTTGTTAAAATTCGGATTCTGAATCAGCAGGTCAATGTGAGGCCGGAGATTTCTCCTTTCCTAACAAGCGCCTAAGTAGTGCCTATGCTGCTGGTCTCAGAACACGCTTTGAAAAACACCGCCCCAAATGACTTTCAATCCAATACCTTTTTCCATTTACGTTAGACGGTAACAATAAGTAAGATGCACTGAATCCTCATCAGAGATGGCATTTCTCTAAAAAATTCCAATGGACTGCATCCTTTAATACAGCAATTTTGTGACACAGACACAACTTTTATTTTACACTAAGGAAAGTGAAGCTCAGGCAAGCCACTCTGAGATGGGGAAAATGAAGGGCTCCATAAAAATCTGCTTTTTGCTCCTTTTCCTGCCTCTTTTAAGTTTATCTATTTATTTTGAGATAGAGACAGAGCGTGTGAGCAGGGGAGAGGCAGAGAGAGGGGAAGAGAGGATCCCAAGCAGGTTCCAAGCTGCCAGAGGAGAGTCCGACCTGGGGGTCGAACCCATGAACCATGAGGTCACCTGAGCCGAAATCAAGAGTTGGGACGCTTAACCAACCGAACCGAGACGTCCCTGCCCCCCCCCCCCCCCCGCTTTTTAATGGAAACTCTACGGCCAACGTGAGGCTTGAACTCTAGACCCTGAGATCGAGAATGGCAAGCTCTCTACCCACTGAGCCAGCCAGGCGCCCCTTCCTGCCTCTATTTTTGCTACGACCTGCATCTGCACTTTACAGATGCCTCTTAATATCCTTTGTAAGAGACATTTCTTTAGATGATATAACATCTAAAGAAGGACCAGGTGAGAACCGCAAGATAAAGCCATCGTATATGCGTGTTCCAGACCATCAGCGCTAGACATCTTGAAGCCAAGCTCCCCTGGCTCCAAGGAGCAGCACTTGCGTCCTCATCTTGGTTCCGGCCGCCGCGCACCTGACTCCTCGCAGAAGTACTCCCGGTACGTCCGCCACCAGTGCGGGTTCCGCGCCTCCTGCTCCGCCCGGCGCCGGTAACGGTCGAAGCTTCGGTACTTCTCCAGCCGCTCCAGGTTGCTCACATCGATGTCCTCGTTGGGCATCGGCCCCAGAGGGGCGGTCCGGCGACTCAGGGCGGCTGCGGGCAGAGTGCGGGACGTGAGGCCAGGGGCGGACGCTGCCTCGAGCTCCGCGGTTTGGTCTTTACGGGGACCTCCAAGAGCCCCCCACCTCAGACCCCTCACCCGAAGTGCTGAAGCTCCGCCACCTCCGACTTCCGTACAGCGCGGCTCGCCACCAGGGCGCCGCCATCTTCCCTGGGACCCGGCAGAGGTGGCCCGAGCAGTGCCTGAGCGCACAGCGGAGGCCCCGCCCCTGGGCTCGCGTCCTGGAAGCCACGCCCCCACCCGGGCCCCAGACTCCTCCTTCCCGGAGGCAAGAGCTCCCTCCTCCGGTGCGGAGGTGGCGGCGGGCTCCCTGCGCCCTGACTCCGGAAGTGCCGGGTGGCCGGCGGGGCGGAGCTGCGCGCGGTCCGGGCCCCTGCCCGCGGCCGGCCACCAGGGGGCGGCAGGCCCATAGCTTGCCCCTCTGCGAATGCGGACACCCAGGGTCTCCAGGCCCTGAGGTTTGCGGCTTGCCGGTCGTAGATCAGGCGGCTGGGATTTCTCCACTCGTTCTTACTTTTGAGAAACATGCATGTGGGTGCCCTAGAACCCACTAAGAATGGGGTCGCTTGTAAATTAACTGTTTGAAAGGCCTAGCACGGATTCCCACATGTATCGACCGCAAGCAGATAGTATCTTCTCTCATTGTCACTTTCCACCAGCATTTCTCTCTCTACAGGGAACGGAATTAAGCAACTGGGTTATGATCTTGAGAAGTTGTCTATAATTTTGAAGGGAAAAAGGCCAGCAGATACACAGCTGTGTAGCCCTCTGCTGTGACCTGCGGGGTGGCGGGGGGAGGGGGCGGCGTTGACGTCAGGGGACAAGCGAGCTACCGGTCACACCTTAATGCCAGAGACAGTGATACAGAGCACGTACAGGGACCGAGTAAAGTATCATTATAACCCAACGTCTGTGGAACATCTCTACTTGGCTGTTTCATGGACACTGGTGTCATCTGAACGACACCACCCACTTGCCCAGGCCAGAAACCTGGGGGTCCTCCTTGACACGTGAAGACCCTCCGTGTGTGGCATCAGGTCCCGTGGGGTCACTTTCTTATGACCCCTCACTGTCATGCCTGGTAGTGCCATCCTCAGTCTCCCCCGCACCACTGCCAGCAGTTTCGACCCGCCCCTTCCGGTGAGTTCACCCCACAGCCACAGTGCATTTTCTAAATGCAAATATAGTCCCACCCTGTTTACAACAGTTGAGTGCATACCCACTGCCCTGAAGATAAACAAGGCCATACAGACCTGTTTCCTAATTCTAAACTCCTTTCTCTTGGTCTTGAAAGGCCAAGCTCGTTCCTGTGGGTCTCCCTGCTGCGTGATCCTGTCTGTCAGGGGACTGAGGAAATGCCAGCTGCCCCCAGGCCGAGCCAGTGCTTACAACTCTGCAGGTGTTCACACGGGTGGCAATGTATTCGGCTGTTGAGAGGAAGACCCGATTCCAAGCTTCACCGAGGTTTCAAATGGGACACTGACGCGTCCCTCCTTGGGGCAGAAGCAGCCTGGAGATTCCCACACCTCACAATAGCACTGCGTGTAGGGCGCTCTTCTAGAAGGAGGCAGCAGAGTGAGGTGGTTGACAGCCTGGGGCTTTGGAATGTGCCCAAGCAAAAGGTGCTTGCTATTTTCTGTCAGCTGGGGCCGACTATTTAATCTCCTTGAGCCTCTGTGCCTTCATGTGTGAGGCAGGGCTGGTCCTCATCCCCTTCTCCTGGTCACGACACAGCCGTCTGATGTGTGAACCCAGGCCAGAAGGTCCCAGTGCCAGCCAGCCTTCCAGCAAGTAACAGTGCTACAGAGCCAACACCTCTAAATCACCGACTCAGGAGTCAACGGCACATCGTAACAATGCTGTCATTAAGAATATAGCAATTTAATGGGTCCAAGATGAAGGCTGTAAATTGTTGGTACACGAAGAAGATCCTTCTGAAAGCTCGTACGTGCCTGCTCGGACCCGCTCCGCCTCGTCCTCCTCTGCCCTTTGTCCTCTAATGGAAGGTAACCAGTCACTGGCCGATGGAAGCCGCTTCAGGATAACTGTGGTCACGTCAGTGGAGTCCCTCCATCCTCAGGTTTGCTGGGACAACTACCAAGCCTCCGCCCCTCTCCTGAGGCCCCTGCAGGGAAATGTGCCAAGGCGCCCTCCCCGGGGGGCAGCTTGGGTCCGGTCCGGGCCTGCACAGCTCCCCAGTGCTCTCTACCCTCCCAGGGCAGGGGCCCTCGCTCCCTTTCTTCTTTCCCATCTGCTGTGACTTCATAGCAGGTGAACAGGACAGAGAAGCCTCTCTACTGTTCCCTCCCCACACCCCACCCCACCCCACCGTCACCTGGGTCCTGCCTCTGGGAAGCCCTATCAGAAGAAGCCGACAGGCCAGTGTCTGCGCAAGGCTGGTCAGCTCTCCAGGCAGCTGGGAATGAGGCTGAGGCTGAGAGCCCGTCATACTGAGAGGCAAGACCTGGGTGGGCGACACCCTCCCTGTCCCCACAATACCGCCCGCCTCCTTGCCAGGAGGGTAGAAGGCCCTTCAGAACGTGCGCTCTGACCCCGTGTCCCAGTTTGGGAGGAGAGCCCGTGCAGGCTCTGCTGACCTCTCGGAGGGGGCAGGAGGCTGCTCGTGGAGTCATTCAAGAAGACACCCAGGTGAAAGTATCCTGCCTGCTGAGGAAGGGAGAGGTCCACAGGCCCAGTCAGAGCCTCGGATCCGAGCTGCAGGTCGGGGGTGGAGAACCAGTGGCTGGCGGTGTGGTGTCGTAGGGCTGTTGTCAGCCCCACACCTCCCAGAGGCCGTTGCCCCTCAAGCCCCAGAGGCTCCAGGCATTGGCTGGAGGGCTCAGAGAGAACGCACTTGCACCCTGTTCCCGGGAAGAGCTGTAATCAGGCCCCGGGCACCCCACTCCTCAGAGCTGGCAGCCGGTGGGGCGGTGGGGGAGACTTCCGGGGTTGGAGGCCTTGCTGAGGAGACAGCGGAGCCTTCAGGCTGAATGGGATGTCATATTGTAGGAGGCTTTCTTCAGGGTCTCCAGGAAGAACTGTTCATTCTCCAGGAAGTCACGGTCCTGAAAGGCAGAGCTGGCTGAGCGGTCCCCCTCTGGCTCCCTCCTGTACCCACTTCTGAGAACAGGGACACTGGCTTGCAGGAACGAGAGCAAGGTGGAGCCAGCCCTCACTCAGGGGCCCTCTCCCCACGCACTCCCTGGCTCGGGGATGCAGGGACATGGACGTGAATGAGACAGACCAGGTCTTAGTCTGGCGAGGCCCCTCGTCAGCACATGGCTTCACCTCTCTAAGCCTGTTTATAGACCGGAGATAATAACATTACCTGCCCGTAGGGCTGGGGGAGGGCAGAGGCTCAAACTGCACATACAGCTTTCCCACGGAGCCTGGCTTGCAGGAAGTGCTCCGTAAGTGATAGCTGCGATCTTTACGGTCGCAAGGTTACTGTGAGGTTCAACAGAGATGATGGATGCCAGTTACGTCCCACAGAACCAGGCCTGGAGTACGGGTCTCAGAGATGCTCACTAGGCAATCTGCACTATTATTCTGGGGTGGAGTGGGGGCTCCGCACCCCCCGGGGGCCAGGGCGTGCTCCTTCCTGCCTCCCACCAGGAGCCCTGGGCCCAGAGCCGGTGGGCGGCTCAGGAGACTCACCTGCTCAGCTGTGTGTTTCAGCAGCATGAGCCTGGCGTGGAGGTGCGAGGGGCCCAGGCCGGCAGGTGGCTGGCTGCACCCGAGGGGGGTGGGGGCAGGAGCCACAGTGGCTGAAAAGGTGGAGGAAGTCAGGGGTGCAGCACAGGTGGGAGAACAGAACAGCCGCGGCTGGTTTCCTGGGGGGCTTCTCACCACCGTGGGAGGCTGCAACCCGGACAACCGTCTGGGCACTTCCACCAACTCTCCAGAGCCTTTGAGAATGCTCATGGGATCTTACCTGGCAAGTCCAATTCTAGGAATTTACTCGAGGGAAATAAGGCAGAGGCGCAGAGATGTATGTACAAACATCTCCGCTGAGTGTTTATCTTAGTGACAAAAACCAGCTCACTAAAAAACATGGAGCATAATGGACAATTATGCCGAGTAAGAATTATGATCGGGGGCGCCTGGGTGGCTCAGTCGGTTATGCATCCGACTCTTGATTTCGACTCAGGTCATGATCTCACGGTTCGTGAAATCGAGTCCTGAGTTGGGCTCTACGCTGACAGTGCGGAGCTGGCTTGGGATTCTCTCCATCTCCCTCTCTGCTTCTCTCTCTTTCGTAATAAATACATAAATATTAAAAAGAGGAATTATGGTTAAATGTTTAATTACTGATAGGAAAACACGTTCTGATGTATATTTCTGAATGAAAAAACTCAAGGCACAAAACATACGATGTCAAATTTTTTTAAAAACATGCACAGTGTAGGACACTACACCCCAAATGTTAACAGTGGTTTTCTCTAGAGAGGGATGTTTTATAAAACAGCGTTCCTCTCTCTTACGTCTTTGTTTTCTCTAACGGACGTGCGTTACTTGTGTAACAAGGGACGAGTGAGCGGACTCCCACGGGCCCCCTAACCCCAGCGGAGGGAGGCTGATCCTGGCAGCCGGGCCCGACCCCCAGCAGCCCGACCCGGCCCAGCCCAGCCCACTTCCGTCCTCGCCCTTTGGGAGCTACTCACCGCTCAGGCAGGACGCTGCCGGGCACTGGGTCCCAGGGAACAGCGCCGCGGGGCCGGAGGGCAGGTCCTGGCGGATGCGGTCCAGCCGCAGCCTCTGCTGGGCTAGACTCAGGTGCTCCTGTCCCCGACCCCAGAGAGAAGGACGTGGCTGTGAGGGTGGGTGACCAGAGGGGGTCGTGGGGGCCGCCGGAGCGGGGAGGAGCCTTGCCTCGTGCACGTGCTGCTCCTGCTGCCTCAGCCGCTCCTGCTGCCGCTGCACCAGCTGCAGCCGCGCCTGCTGCCCCTGCTGCACCTGCCGGGCCTCACGCAGCGCCCGCTGCCCCTCCTCAAACTTCTCCGAGGCTACCTGCGGGGAGACAGGCAGGGTCAGCCGTGCCGGGCGGGGGCGGGGGGGGGGTGTCCCGGCTGTGCCCCCGGAGCTGAGCAGCTCAGCACCTGGCTCATGCTCTCCACCTCCTCGGCGCGGAGCCTGGTGCGCAGGGCAGCGGCGCTGACCCTCTCCTTCTCCAGCCGCAGCTCCTGCCGCTCCCGCTCCAGGGCCTCCCTCTCAGCCGCCAGCTGCTCCTCCTTGGCTCGGAGCTCACTGGCTCTGATCTTCAGCTCGGCTTGCTCCTGGACACAGCAAAGCCTCCGCTGCCTTCTCCTCTCCAGAACCAACGGCCCTGGCCCGCCCTGCATTGTTTCCTCGGCTCTGATCCACCCCGATTCTGGAGGAGGTGGTGGGGCAAGGGGTCCGAGAGGCTTGGGGTCAAGCCTCGGGGCCGCTCCTCACCGGGGGCCCAATTTCTCTGAACCCCAGCTTCCTCAATTCTAGAATATTTAAGTCATGGGGTGCCTGGCTGGCTTAGTCGGTCAAGTGTCCGACTCTGGCTCAGGTCATGATCTCACAGTTCGTGAGTTTGAGCCCCGCGTCAGGCTCCATGCAGATCGCTTGGGGCCTGCTTCGGATTCTATGTGTCCCTCTCTCTTTCTGCCCCTTCCCTGTTCACATTCTGTCTCTCTCTCTCAAATAAATTAACCTTAAAAAAAAAAAATTTAGAGTATCTAACTCTTGGGAACGCAGTGAGGATTGAATAAGGGTTTGTGTATAAAGCACCTAGGACCGTCAAAGGCAGTTTTTATCATATGATCATTGTTTTAATCCCGACACTCTAGGCTCTTTGCTTAGTGAATACATCCTGACAGAGGAGCAGGGAGGCCGGGGGAAGGAAAGGGCAGGGCTGCCGAGCTCCCCGCCGTCCCAGAGGCCCCGGGCCCTACCTTGGCCAGGCTGATGAGGGTGCCCTCCCGCTGGGTGTCCACCTGCAGCGCCCTCTCGGCCTCACGCTCGGCCCGCTCCTTACTCAGCTTCTGCTGCGCGAAGAAGTCGGCCCACTCGGCCGCTAGGCGCCGCCGCTCCTCCCCACACCTGTGCATGACGGACTTCTGCTCCTCCAGCAAGGCGCTCTGGGATGAGGGGGCAAGGGCACGGGGTGAGGGTCCGCGGGCTTACGGCAGGGATCACAGCGGAGCGTGGCGTGGCTACACTCACCTTGGCCTTCTCCAGCTCCTCCCGCTCCATGGCGATCTGCTGGACCATGACCTTCCTCTGCTCCTCTAGAGCGCGCCGCGTGGACTCAGCTTTGCACTGCTCGGCATTCACCCGCCATCGCTCCTGGGGGCGGGTGAGGTCTGAGGACACATGCCCCCTTGACCCTCCACCTGTCCCCACGTCTGGCCCGACTGCGCCCCCGGCAGCAGTGCAAACGCACCTGCCCCTCCCACACTATGCCACAAACACCTCGTTTCTGGAGAGGTACAGAAGGAGGGGGGCTGAGCGGGGCTCCCAGGGCCCGGCCGCTCGGATGAACTGTACCAAGGCCTGGTGGCTCAGGAACTGCCACTGAGAAGCAGCGGGCCGCTCCACAGGGCCCGAGAACAGCCACATCCCTGCTCCCTGAAATGCCAGCTACTCATGCTGCCTGCCCGTCTCCTGTCCACCGTGCAGGCGAGTGTGCCAGGGCGGGTGTGACACGGCATTCGCCGGGGCACCGGGGGCCACACAAGCACGAGCTCAGAAGCTTGACTGTGCCTGGCCCGAGGCAGGGGCTTAATCAAGTCACCAAATGGAGAACTGAATACATATGGTTCACGCTACAAGAGCACCTATGTCTACATCTTGATGAGTCTACAGGATGCCCAGGACATCCTCAGGGGCCATCTCCGACTAGTGGGGAATTGACATTTTCTCCTATATTGCTAACTGGACTTTTTTTTTTTTTTAATATTTATTTTTTGGGAGGGCACAAGTGGGGGAGGGGCAGAGAGAGAGGGACAGAGGATGTGAAGTGGGCTCTGTGCCGACAGGCTGACAGCAGTGAGCCCATGTGGGGCTCGAACTCTCCAACTCCCAACGTGGGATCATGACCCGAACCGAAATCGGATGCTCAACCGACTGCCACCCAGGTGCCCCTGCTAACTGGACTTTAATTTTTCAGTGTAACGTTCTCATGTTATAAGCTGGTACGAGATATGCAGGAGTTTGAAAACGCATCTGTTATGGCTCAGAGGCACAGGCTTCAGTGGCCAGACAACCGTGACAGACCGAGGCGAAGTGGGCAGGCAGGGAGGCACTGCTGACACCCTGGGGTCAGCTGGGGACGCAGGCCCTGCCGGCGGGAGGGCGGCCCACCTGCTCCAGCAGCCGGCTCTGCTCCGTCAGGCGCGCCTCCGTCTTCCCCATGACCTCCTGGAGCCGGCTCCGCTCTTCCTCCATGTCCCGCTGCTGCCGGCCCAGTCTCTCCTGCAGCACTGGGGGACCGCAGGGGGCTTAGCGCCCGCCCGCCGCCCGGCGAGATGGGGGGGGGGGGCGGGAGGGGGGCCCCGCGGCCCACCCGGTACCTCGGAGCTGCTCGTCACGCTGCCGGAGCCCCAGCTCCCGCTCCTGGGCCGTGCTGAGGTGCGAGGCTTCCACGCGGGAGGACAGCTCGTGCAGGCTGCTGGAGAACTTCTCCATCTGCTCAATGACGCCATTCAGGGACCTGGGGGAGCACCGGGTCAGCCCGGCGCGGAGCCCCAGCACTGCCCCTCGGCTGGGCCGGGCCCGGACGGCGCACGTACCGCGTGTGGGAGGTGGCGCTGGTGACGGCGTCAATCTCCCGGTCCTTCAGCAGTTTCAGCCGCTGCAGCTGCTCCTCGTGGTCCTTGCGCATCTCCAGGATGGAGGCCCTGAGGGGACCGTGGGGGCGGCACAGTGAGCCCGGGGCAGCTCTGCGAGTGAGGGGGCTCGGCCATCAGTGCTCCTGGGCTCTCCTCCTCCTCGGCTCCTCCAGGCGCCGCCTCTGCTTCCCTGGCTCCTCATCCTCATCTGTCCTGGGACCTCAATGCCACATCCACTCTAACGGGGAGATTCCTTCTGTTACTCAGCAAAGGACACTTTCCACAGAAAAAAAGACAGGTGCGTGCACAGCCTCTTCTTGTCTGGCCAATCGGAGATGTGTTAGAAGGCCTGCTCTGCCTGCATTGACTGGTTCCCCTAATGGACCCCTTCTTAGTTTGCTCTCACCGAGATCGGACATCTCATCAGCCGGATGGACACGGCAGGCACAAGGCTGCAAACCCCTTCTAGACTCGAGAGCTCTGGCAGGTGAGGGGCTTGACCTGTGCTGAGTTAGGGCCTCAGGTTCTTGCTGCTGCCAGGACTTACCTAAACAGTCAGGGACCCCTCAGGCCTGCAGGGGCACCTGCCCCATTGCTGTAGGGGTGGTGGGCCCTCCCCTGAGAAGGGGCGATGGCTCACTGTGCGTGGCCTTGGTTCTCATATGGAAAAGAAAGGGTCAAGCCTGAGCTGCTATGCCTCTGCCAGGGGTCTCCACTTCCTCCGGCCGTCCTGGAAGCCGGCTCTCTCCCCGCCTGCCTGCCTGCCCGCCCCAGGTCTCTCCTTCACCACTGCCCCTCACCGCTGCAGCTCCCGGAGCCGCTCCATCTCCTGGTCCTTCTCTTGTGCGGCGGCCGCCAAACGCTGCTGGTGCTGGGCCGTGAGCTCGGCACGGGCCTGCTCGGCTTCCTGGCACTGCGACAGATACCGGGCCGACAGCTCCTCGTGCTCCCTCCGCAGCCGCTCTTCCCGTTGCTGGTACGATGTTTCTAGCATCTTTACGTGGCTTCTGCCAACAAAGCATGCAGCTGTGGGGCTTAGAGGGCGAGGGCAGATGCCCAAAGACCTCTCTGAGTACATCAGCGCAGGCAGGCCTCGAGCCTCGGGACGCCCAGGTGGGAGGAGCATGGGTACCTGTGAGCACTCTCGAGGAGCTCCAGGTCTGCCTGGTGTCGCTGCTGCAAGCTCTCCAACAGCAGCTGGTGCTGGGTCCGCTCCAGCTCCAGCTTCCGCACCTGGAGATGGCGGGAGGGAGGGCGGTGGGCTCTCTGGGACACCGGGGGGAGCCTTCCAGCCCTCAGAGGGACACCCTTCCGCCCCAGCTTCGCCCCCACCCCAGCCCGTGGCCCCTCTGCCCTTCACCTGGGCCTCCAGCTCTGCCAGCCGGGCCTGACTCTGCAGAAGGTCAGCCTGGAGCTCGGCAGTGCCACTCTGCAGCTGCACCTGTGCGGCCAGGAGCTGCCTCTGGTATTCTGTGCCCGGTACCAGGCTCCGTGCCAGGGACTCTGGCAACAGGGACTGTAGGAGAGGGCGGGAGATGTTTCCGGGGTTAGGCAGAGGACAGGGACTCAGCTGAGCCCAGCTACCTCTGGCTCTCAGCTTGCTAGGCCTCCTGGCCCCTGTGCCTGATCTGTGGCTGCAGACGGGGACGAAGACATGGCACCAAAAGGCCAAGGGCGAGGCCTTGGGAGTCATGTAGTCACTGCACCTCCCCACTGGGTCTGGTTAGAACGGGTCTCCCCCCTCCCTCCGAACAACATCCTCCCAGCAGATGTTCCAGATCCCTAGACAGCCGGGAGAGCCCCGGCAGCATCTCAGCTGTGACAAAAGCTCCCGGCCCTGGCACCTTCCGTGGGCCCGAAGTCCGAATGTTGGCTGCTACCCTGCTTCCTGTGGGTGGCCCACTACCCACCATCTCCAAAGGTGCTTCTGGGTTACTGGGGAAATGTCTCTGTGGCCTCCTCACAGCTGGGCTCAGAGGTGGCTGGGAAACAGGTGGCGCGGCAGCAGGACGATGGCAGGTATGGAGGCGGCTTTCGAGACGGAACGACAGGATGCCTGCCGCCCTGCTTTCTGACCGGAGTATTCCCAGCTGCCCCTGCCTGGGCGCCATCTCTAATTCCCTCCCTGAGCTGGAAAATAGTGCCCAACTCTGTCTGAGAGCAGCAAGGCTAGAAGCTGAGGAAAGTGCTGGAGGTGGGGGTGGGGGGGAGGGGGTGCTGGTGAGCCATCCAATGTCCTGACACATGACTCCTGACAGGCTGCTGTGGCCCCTGCCCCGTGGGCCTGAGGCCGATTCCTGTTTGTCTGCTCTCCCTACCTGGACAGGCACAGAAGGCCCTGTGGTCTCCTGGGAGCTGGGGAAGCAGGCTGCAGGCTCTGAAAATCAACAGTGGAGAAATGAGCAGGAGGCCCAGAGAGACCGGAGGTCTCGCGTGTGCATTTGGGAGTCCAGCCCTACTTGTCTCCCGGGCCCCGAAAGAAGCACCAAGTGCCTCTTCCGCTTCCAGAGGTAAAGCACCACACAAAGGAGAAAACAAACCGGTGCTGGAGAGATCTCCACGGGCTGTTCCCCTCTGGGGGTCACCGACACGGAGGGCCAAGGCAGCCTGGTTCCAAGTCACGGGGGACCTGAGGACACAAGAGATTTGGGGGGGGGGGGTCAGTGGTGGCAAGATGAACAGCCTGCTGTGTAGGACGCAGAGAGGTACGAAGAGGGTTGGCGTGGGCAGTAAAGGAGAACATCAGGTGCAGAGTGTTGACTGGAAAGGCCTGGTGGCTGGCAGTTTACTAAGAGTCAGTCTTGGTTGGGCAGAGGAGATGGGGACCTGGCTTTGAGTCCCCTTAGTCAGCGGGCCTGATATAAGGTATTAAATGCCATATGCCAAGCTGACCAACAGCCCAGCACGGCTGCCCATCATCTCTGAAGAAAGGGGCCCGTGCAGGCCCGACCCAGCCTCTCCCCCACCCTCAGCCCCCCGCAGACACACCCTGAGGTGGTGGGTCCTGCCGGTGGCTTGTGTGCCGCTGTTCCTGAGGACCCTCCAGCAGGCGCTTGCTTGACCCCTTGAGTGCTGGCAACAGGCTGGCTGAGGAAGCAAATGTTAAAGCAAAGGTGGCAGAAGGTTCAGGTTAGACTGGACGTGGCTGGGCGGGGACACGGCCTGAGCATGAAGCAATTAGCCATTCCCTGAGCCCCAGTCTGAGCGCCCCTGGCCTTCTAGTAACCCTTTTTTCTTTCTTCAATTTGTTTTTGTTATGTTTACTTATTTTTTGAGACAAAGCACGAGGGGGGGTTGGAGCAGACAGAGAGGGAGACACAGAATCTGAAGCAGGCTCCAAGCTGTCAGCGTGGACCCCGATGAGGGGCTCGAACCCACGAACCATGAGATCATGACCTGAGCTGAAGTTGGACGCTTAACCGACTGAGCCACCCAGGCGCCCCGCCCCTCCAGTACCCCTTCTTGGCCCCAGTGCCTGCTAGGGCACAGTGAGTGGCACTGACCATGTGTTGACAGTGCCAGTAGTGACAACCGGGGTGTTACAGACACCAGAGTTAAGTTCGAGTTCAAGCTCAAGACATTTTTCTGGCCCATGTAGGTCTGCTGAGTTAGACTGGGGCTCTGCTCACTCTCCTGCCAGGTTCAGCTCCCTTTGGGCTCCTCTCTTCTCTTGTCCGTGGTTCTCATCCACTTTGGCTCTCAGGGTCAGGGGAAAGCTTTCCTCTTGGTTTCAGATGGAGGTCAAAGCCACCCTCCTCGTTCACACCAACCCCAGGGTTGGGTTATGCTCCTGGCCTGTCACGCAACCGCCCGCTTCACCTCTTCCTTGCTCTGGCCACACAGCATCTTGCTACTTCCTCTGCATGATCCTGGTCTTGCTGGTCCCTTTTACCCTCCTGCCCTCGGAGGTCGGTTGCCATCCTGCCCCCACAGATCTCCACTCAGTGGGTTTCCTCAGGAGTTGCCCCTTAGCCACCGTCTTCTCTCACACTCCCCAAAAGCACCAGCGCACGTCATGGATTTTAGCTCGGGGCAGCAGAGGCGCCAGGAAGTTTAGACACTGGGTTTTTTTGTGAGCAGGGCCCTTACTCAGAGGCACCAGGATGGCTGTGCTTTCGTCGCATCAGGGCACCCTCTTTCCCTGCCTGATCAAGTCAGCCCTTGTCCACACGGCAGCCAGGGTACGTCAACGACCTCCTGGTCCCCTCATGTCTGCACCTGGGCAAGAGCGGGGAGCCGGACGCTCTCTCTGCCGCACCCAGGGAAGTAGAGAGGCACAGCTAAGAGATGTGGGCTGGCACTCGTGACCGAGGCGCCGACATGGGCAAGGTTGGACCCCCCCCCGCCCCCCCCACCCGGCCCTCCCTCCGCTAGGCAGCAGCCCGAGCCTGCACCTGCTGGAAGGGGGCCTGCCCGCTGCCCCCACCAAGTTCTGGTCTCTGGAGGCCTCGGTGTGCTCCTCTCGGGCCAGACCTCGGGACTTCTTCCGACACAAGGCATAGCTCAGCCAGTCCTCTTCCTCTTTCTCCTTAGATGCTCCCAGCTGTGAAGGCTGGCCGGCTCTGGCAGGGAAACCTGCACCCTCTGGAGCTGGCTGGGCCCCCGGAGAGGAGGTGGGCAGCCCAGCTGGGGCAGAGTGCTGGCTCCTGGGAGGGGGCGCGGAAGGAGTGGAGAGCGCCTCCCCTCCCCTCTGAGCCTCTCTGGTGGGGGAGGGAGGGAACAGGTCCTCGTCCTTCAGGCCCAGCCAGTCAGCTCCTCCCTTCCTGGGGTGGGTGGGGCTGGCGGCCACTGGCGTGCTCCTTTTGGAGGCTGGTTCTCCCCTGGGGTCTGCGCCACCTTCTGCTGAGAACCTACTTCAAGACAGAGAGGAGGAGGTCTAAGGCAGGGCAAGCCGTCCATCCTGCGAGCCCCCTGACCAGCCTTTCCCTCCGCTGCTTGGGGGTGACTGTGAGCGAGAGGTTGCCCGGGGCTCTGTGCAGCCAGCCCGACACCCCGTGAGCACAGTGCCCACGCCAGCTCGGGTGGCAGGGCAGCGGGCAGCGGGCAGCTGAGTGCCATTACTAGAACACCATCAAACACACGTCCTCGATTCCACCACGTGAACGGGGGACAGTTTCATTTACAGCAAACAGGACCGAATCACAGCCGCGGGCACACTCGTCCAGAGAAAATGCAGTCGGGTCAAGGGGTTTTAGGTTTTCCATTAACATTTTATTACCTGTTCATTTATTTGGCCACTGCCTGGAAGTGTCACTGGCCAGTGGCAGCGGGTTGCAAGGTCTAAGAATACCCGGGGACTGAGAAAAATGTCAGTGTGTGTGGCGGGTTATTTAGATACAAAGAGGCTGAAAAGGCCAACATGGCATAAGGCCAACATCTGCTGAGTCTGGGCGAGGGATCGGAGGCAGTGCTTTGTACCGGTCTTACAACTTTTCCGTCAGTTTGAAATCATTTCAAAGCATAAAGTTTAACATCTATATGGGGAGGAAAACTCCAAATTCAGAAAATTCTATCCACTAACTTAATGTTTTATGGCACACTGGGACGAGCCTGCTGCCAGGCATCGCGGCAGGCCCCAGAGCAGTTCCTGGGGAGCAGGGTGTGAGAAGCCACCGAAGGTTCTCGGTCTCGCTACCCCAGGGATTGGACATTCCTCGGGGAGATTTGCTGACATTAGCTGTTTGTGGCCTTAAGGGCTCCAGGCGGAGTTGGGGTCCCCTCTTGCTTTTCCTTCCAAGGAGGCTAGAAGGAAATGGGCCTGTGTGGATGGGACGGGGCAACCCCCTCTTCTCCTTCAGCACCCACAGGGTGCCACCCCTCTGTCTTGTATGCCGTGGTTCCCAAACTGGGGCACTTCCTCCTTCCCAGTGGGCACCTGCCCCCAAAACCAAGCTCCCAGCAGGCCCTGCTTACCTGACCGACTGCCGGTGGGATTGCCGGCCCTCGCAGGAGCCCACAGTGGGCTGATAGGCCCCAAAGGTGAAGTCCTCATCACCCCAGGGATCTTCTTTGTCTGAAAATGAAGAGGCTTGTGATCTAGAGCAAGGGAGTCAGATTCTTTTGTGGCTGCAGAACACTGTTTAAGAAAAAAACAACAAAAACTGAACTGGCAGGGGCGCGTGGGTGGCTCAGTTGGTTGAGTGTCCCACTTGGGCTCAGGTCATGATATCTCACGGTCCGTGAGTTCGAGTCCTGCGTTGGGCTCCACGCTGTCAGCTCAGAGCCTGGAGCCTGCTTCAAGTTCTGTGTCTCCCTCTCCCTCTGCCCCTCTCCTGCTCATGCTCTATCCGTTTCAAAATTAAATAAATGTTAAACAAAAAAAAAAACTGAACCGGCAGCTTGACGTGTCAGGCAAGTGAGTAAAGAGGAGGCCGCTCTGGGGAAAAGCAGGGGTGCAGTGCTGGGTGTGAGCCCAGCGTCTCAGGGTCTGGCACACAGGGCATCATCTGGGAGTGGTGACGGAGGCACTGGCGGGGTCCTGCCCCAGACAGCCTTTGGATGAGGCCTGGTGAGCCGCGTGTGTTATGAGAATGATTCTCAACACGCGGCCCATGGGCCAACGCTTTGAGAAACCGTGGTCTGGATGATGATTTTCAAACTGTGAGCTGCTATCCATCAGCCAGAGCCGATTTAATGAGTCACAACCAATGTGTTTGTAAATCAAGTAGTGCCCAGATAAAAAATAACAGAATGCTGAACACGGTAGTTGTTATTTCGGGACACTTTTGTCTTAGTCATAATAATGTGTGTGTGATGTAAAGCTTCTAAAAAAAAACTTTTTTTTTAAATGTTTATTCATTTTTGAGAGAGAGAGACAAAGAAAAGTGCATGTGCACAAGCAGGGAAGGGACACAGACAGGGGGACAGAGGATTTGAAGCAGGCTCCACACTGACAGCAGAGAGCTGGATGCGGGGCTTGAACTTACAAACTGTGAGATCATGACTTGAGCCGAAGTCGGTCGCTTAACCGACTGAGCCACCCAGGCGCCCTGTAAAGCTTATTTGTTATTATGGGCTGTGGTAGAAATGTGGTCTAGGGGTCCCCCACCTCGCCTCCCCTACCCCACGAGCCTCCTCACCCTGTGGCCTCTGGAACTTCTTGTCCAGCTTGAATTCCCTGTGTTCCCTAGTGCCCGGGCGAGCCAGGAGTTTGGTGGCAGTCCCCCGACCCAGCAGCTCATCCAGTCTGGAGCGAGCAGGACGGGGCCCTTCCCTGCAGGACGGGACACACGCAGGAGCACGTGAACATGAGGGGCTCCTGGGGGTGGGGGGCGTCACTGGACCCACTCTCTAGCTTTTCCCAGGACCTGAAGTGTGGCCAGCGTCTCTCTACTTATAAGGACCCTTACTGGTCTCCCATCTGCCTCCTTTCTGCTGTGGGGCTGTCTGCAAAGCCCAGGGTGGCCATGATGTCATCCTCCTCATCAAATAGCACTTCTTCTTTCTTTCGGACCGGGGTGTCCCCAGGAGTTAGAGGAATAGAAGGACCTAGAACACAGAACACGGGGCGCAAGGCCCACGGCCCACCATGCCCTCAACCGTACTGTCTGAATGGGTCGAGGGGGGTGTTTCTCTGTAACCCGGACCTCTGGCTGTGACAGCAGGCGTTGCACATGTCTGGTCTGCCCATAGGACCTGACTGCCCCCCCCCCCCCCCCCCCCCCCCCCCCCCCCCCCCCCCCCCCCCCCCCCCCCCCCCCCCCCCCCCCCCGCCCAGCGTCACGCATCCCACCTCCCTGTTCGGAGAGACCGATAATCCCTTGGTCCAGCATCTGAGGCCTATGGTCCCGGCCTGGCAGAGTTCTGGCTCTGTACTGCAGACTCCAGCCAGCCTGCTGCCCACTGCATCTGCCCCAGGACGTGTCACAAGCCCACCCCCCCTACCTTGATCTCTGACTGGGGCTGTGCCCTTTTCGGAAGCCAGTTTACTCTCTGTCCTGGGTGGCTTCTTGGTGGTTCCTTCCTCATCATCGGAGAGAAGTCCCGCCAATGGGTCTTCCAAGTCTCACGGCCAGAAGGGCAAGCACAAGTCAGACTGCACGCTCCGTTCAGAGAACAAGCCCTGCTAGATTTCTAGCTATTCCCACACATGAACAGGCCGCTCAGCACCCCAGAGGACACAGACCAGGCTCAGCAAGGAGACAGGGAGCTGGAGAGTGGGCCCGGCCTGCAGTCCAGCATGGCGGGCCCCGGCCTGCCCGTGCGCCCCCCAACTCTGCTGTCTGTACAGCCTTCTGGAAATGTCCCCCAAGCATCGGAAGTGAAGTAAATACAACGTTTGTGCATTTGGAAAAGGAAAGGGAATTCTTATACTTTATAAAACCTTCAGTTTGATGTCTGGCTTCAAAGTCCTTGCAAATAAGTTACTCCAATCTCCCAGCCACTACAACACAATCGGTCCCTCCCTGAATTCCTGAGGAGTTGAACCAGTGGCACCGGCTGTCTGCTCCTCCTCTGACACGCGTGGCAACCTGACCTTGGGCAAGCAAGTAGGCATTACCCAGGTGCCTCCACTCTTAAAACCAAAGTGACCCAGAAGCGTGACCACGGGGCCTGTGGTACCTTCGAAGGAAAACTTCCTGTACTGATGCCCAAAGTTGCCGGGAGAGGGAGGGGACTTCTTGGCAGGAATGGTGTCCCCTGCAAGAAGCAAACAGAAGGCAAGGTCATGGGCCTGGGCCTCTCCCAGCCAAGGTCCTGCCACACCATGACAGGGACCCTGGGGTGGTGTGCACTTCTCTCTGGGCGTGCTGGGGGCTCATGGCCGTGCAGACTGTTCTCCCACAGGCTTCTGCCAGGGAAACGTGGTCCGAGGCCACCTCCCGCCCCTCCGTCACATGTCATCACTCCAAACAGAGTCACAGACTTGGGAGGTACACGGGCTACCACCAAGTTCCCCAAATTAACTCAGGTGGTTTTTCTAGGAGCGGCCATGTTGCACTTAGAGGCAATGGAACCACAGGAGGCAGGAGGAAGCTGTCCCCTCCCCCGCCACAAACACTCAAATGGCCTCTCCACCCCCCGCAGAGAAAACCCACAGCAGTGACAGCTCCCTTCCCAGTATCTGCCCCGAGTCCCCAGAATGTCCAGACACCAGGCGCTCTCTCCCACTCGCCTTTCTCACTGGCTGTTAATAGGCCAGCAGATTTAGGATGACTAGGCAACTCTTCTTTCCCAGAGCCCTTTGCAGCTCTTTTGCTGGAGGCCAGATCGGACTTCTTCAGACCCAAGAGATCGGCATCCATGTCGTCCAGATCCTGGAAAAGTGGGAGGGAGGGAGGAATCCCCACGGGTGCTTGGCTAGTGGCCGCTAAACGTCCCCGTGCTCTGCATAGCCTGGTGGTGACACTGCCTCCATATTTCACGGGGGACACACGGGGACTTGGTTTGGGGCTCTGACCCCAACAGGGGTAGAGAACAAGGCCAGAGGCCAGGCCGAAGCACAAAGTCTCCACTGGCTCGGTCTCTGATAAGCCCCCTGGTCTCGGATGGTACCCCTACCACCATTTCAGCCAGGGGCACTAAAACCTGTTTGCTGTTGCTTCTCCCACAGGCTCAGTAAGCGGTGAAGCTCTATTTATGGTGGGAACAAAACTGCATGGTCCTGGGGTTGAGGACTCAAAGAGACTGTCCTGGGCTGTGAAAAGGGGCCCGGGGGCGACAGTCAAGGAGTCCTTAGCCCGCCTGGGTCAGAAGAGGCAGAGTGTGATGAAGATGCTGTTCCGGGTCAGTGAAGGTTCTCTGGTGATGACACAAGCCACTAGGCACCCAGCCAAGCGTCTCCTGGCCACCACGGCCCCTGGTACAGACTCGCCAAATGCTGATCCTCTTAAGGGGACGAGGACTTCGATCTGGGAGGATGCTTGGCAGCCCAGGGGCAGAAGAGTGAGGGACAAAGGGGAACGAGAAAACTACGCAGGAACGAAGCGAGCTGGGAGAGAAAACTGAACCAAAGGTAAGCAGAGCAAGCTGGGGGACAGGGGCCCAGCTTGTGGTTCTGGCGTGAGACTCAAAGAGTCACCGCCGGCAGCAGAGGCAGAGGACTTGGGGGTGGCCGCCAAGGGTGCCAGCCAGCTGGCCTCGGGGAAGAGAGATTTCAAGATGAGGTTGAAGAGGCTCACTATGGAGTCAAGAAGGGAGCAGACTCTGATTCTTCGGCCCCTCCCGCCCCCCGCAAGGCTGAAAGCAAGCGCTGGGCCGGGGACGTGGGTTAACCAGAGGGGCAAGAGACTGCTGCTCGACGGAAGGGCAGGGGGGAGCAGAGGTGACCTAAGGTTTCAGACCCCAGCCAGGCCACCTGCACCTTGGAAGATTATCTTATAAACTGTACAGAATTTATGTCTTAAAATTCCATTGCCAAGCTTAGCTTGGGGCTTGATCCAACGAGAGCACAGCCAGACTGAAGGGGATTTGGCAGGGGATGTGGAAAGAAATACAGACAACAGTTAAGAAGCAGCATTAGAGGAGTCTCTCCTCCTCTCCCCTCAATGGTGGTGTTGGTACAGGGACGCAGCCCGGAGTCTCTGGGAGGAAGCCAGCCCCACTGCACTAGGGGCCTATCGCATGACGGTGTCTCTGGGTAGTAAATCTCTATAAACCAGGAAAACAGACTTCTATCCAGAGAGACAGGAAGGGCAGCAGCTCATAGATGAGCTCCATTCTTGACTAGAAAGGGCTCAGAAACACGAATTGCAGCGGGAGAACCACGAGGGAGAAGGAAGGCTTGGCATGGAACACCTGGGTCCTGCCCCGGGTCCCAGAGCTGTGCAAGCGGGTGCCTTACCTTCATGGTCTGGAGGAGAGCCTGCGGGTCTGCGTCCGAGATGTCTGAAATCTAAGTGTGCAGGACAGTAAGGATGTGTTAGTCGAGGACCACCAAAGCTCAGGGGTCTAGCTCCTTGTTGCCTTGCTTCTGTGAGGGCAGAGCTCGGCCGGTGCGGCACAGATAGGAGGTCCTGCCTTCACCTGGGACTTAGGGTAGTCGGAAGCCAAACCTCCCCAGGTGTGGAGGCCCAGAAAGTGCTGCCGCTTTCTGTCCCTCCCAAATGGAATGAACCCTTTCCATTGGAAAGAACCCTTTCCGATGGAATGAAATGGAAAGAACGCTTTCATTAATGGGCTCAAATTATGCCACTTCCCAGGGGCACCTGGTTGGCTCAGTAGGTTAAGCGTTCAACTCTTGATTTCGGCTCAGGTCACGATCTCATGGTTTGTGGGATTGAGCCCCGTGTCTGGCTCTGTGATGAACGTGGAGACTGCTTGGGATTCTCTCCCTGTCTCTCTCTCTCTCTCTGCCCCTGTCCTGCTCGCACACTCTCTCAATCTCTCTCAAAATAAATTAACTTAAAAAAATTATACTACTTTTCAGTTGTGTGACTGGACAGCTGGGGAGCTTGTGACAGGAGGCCCAGTTACGAAGGGCAACACAAGCTCTGCTCTCCAGTGCATCTCACTGGCAGGAAGGAAAAGCATGTTGGGTCCACAATGGGGTCCACTTGGCGGCCTTTGGGTATCATTTTAAAAAACACACCAGCTTTGCAGAAACTACTAAACCCTTCTGTGAGAAACCTCCCAGCCACCACCCATTTCGCTACTTTTAGGGATAAGCAGAGAGGGTGGGGGTAGGGTGGGCCAGGCTCACCTCAGCATCAGGTCCTGTCAGGCCTGCTGTGGTGCTGAAGGCACAGTCTTCCAGGAGGAACCTGCAAAGATGTGGAATTGGGATCCACCTGCAACCCCAGGGCACTAACTGATTCCAAGAAAGGAAGGTAGCTTAGAGAGTAACCAGTGAACCCGTAAGACTTCTCTGGGAGAACAGGACAGAGCTGCTCAAAGGAATTTCACAGGCCACCTAAGGCAGAGATTTTCACTTTTTCTAAAGCAGGAGAGCCCCTTTAAAGACAATCCGGTAGGGGCACCTGGGTGGCTCAGTCGGTTAAGTGGCCGACTTTGGCTCAGGTCATGATCTCACGGTCCGTGAGTTCAAGCCCCACGTCGGGCTCTGTGCTGACAGCTCAGAGCCTGGAGCCT
>NC_064814.1:5312984-5351824 GCF_023721935.1 Panthera uncia | reverse complement strand
GACCGTGAGATCAAGCCCCACGTCGGGCTCTGTGCTGACAGCTCAGAGCCTGGAGCCTGTTTCAGATTCTGTGTCTCCCTCTCTCTGACCCTCCCCCGTTCATGCTCAGTCTCTCTCTGTCTCAAAAATAAATAAACGTTAAAAAAAAAAATTTAAAAAAAAAAAAAAAAATAAAGACAATCCGGTAAACACTCGTGGTGAGCACAGGATAACTACAGACTTGTCCGACCGCTATGCGGTACATTTGAAAGTATTTCAACACTGTGTGTCAGCTGTACTTCAAAAGAAACAGCCACAAGATTGGAAAAATAAACAACCAAACTGTTCAAAGCAACAGATAAAAGAGAAAAACAGAATTGCTTGGCCAAGATGAAGGTGGAGGGTGGAGAACTCCTACAACTCCCTCCCATTGCTCAATGGTCAGGAGCACTTTAGAAGAATAAGCAATCTGAAAGCCAATTCTTTTATTCTGGGGAAAAGAAAATTGAGGCTCAGAGAGGTTCAACAATCACCCAAGACCACACAGTAAGTCGTATATGCAGGACTAGTAGCCGGGACTTCTGACCCATGGTCAGTTCTCTTTCTACCCTTCAGGCTCGTTCACGGACCGGGAACAGGGAGAAGGGAAGAAATCAGTGACAGCAGGAGTAGGGCAGAGAGGAAGTGGAAAGTGGGGTGAGGAGGCAAGAGCATTTGGACCGAAGGGGCCACAGCCACCCAAGCCAGTCCTGCACTTACTTTGTTCTAGCCCTTGAAGAAGGGAGCGCCTGGGTTACGGCCATGGCATCTCGGGCTCGGGAAGCTAGTTTCACAGGCTCCTCGGGTAGTGTCACTGGAAAAACACACACACACACACACACACACACACACACACACACACACCAGAAGAGGTGCCATTTGGCTAGGGAACTGGAGTCCAGATGAAAAGGACTGAGAGTTCCCCACCAAGCTCCCCAGAAAAACCTTCTTGCAGGAAGGTCAACCCTGAAAGCCAACTGGTGCCAGATGAAGAGCCCAACCCCACCACACTGCAGGGAAAGGCAGAAAGAGTGATGCACTCCGCCACCCAAAGCTCTTGGCCGAACACAGGGCTTGGGATCCATGGGTTCTTGTGGGCTGGGTGCGGGGAGCCTCAGCCTTGCTGTCCCCGGTGAGCATTCCAGGACCCTGAAGCCCTGCTCCTCAGGGCAGATGCGGACACACAGGATAAGGACCTCGTATCCAGAATATATAAGAAACTCCTACAACTCAACAGTCAACAGACAACCCAATTTCAAAAAGGAGCTGATTAGACCTTTCTCCAAAGAAGTGCAAATGGCCAATCAACTCATAAAAAACAGATTCGGGATCATTAGTCATCAGGGAAATGGACATCAAACCCCCAATGAGACACCACTGCACATGCGCTAGGATGGGGATAACCAAAGAGACAAAATAACAAGTCCTGTGTGAAGATATGGAGAAACTGGAACCTTCGTATCCTGCTGGCGGGAACGTAAGACGGAAAATGCTTTGGTGGCTCCTCAAAAGTTAAACATCGAGTTACCATGCAAGTGATTCCATTCCCCAGTAGACACCCGAAAGAACTGAAAACATATGGCCACTCCAAAACGTGTACATGAATGTCCCTAAGAGCGTTATTCATCAGAGCCACGCCGAAACGTGGAAACCATCCGAATGTCCAGCACCTCAGGAGCGGATCAGCAAAACACGGTCCGTCCACACACGGAAATACCGTCCAGCCATAGGAAGGAACGGAGACAGGAACGGCGCAGGCGAACCTCGTGAGCACCACGGTGGGTGAACGAAGCCACACGCAAAAGCCATGGGCGATGTGATTCCATTTGATACCACATGTCTCCAACAGGCGAGCCCGTACGGAAGGAAAGTGAGTAAGTGGGGCTGAGGGAAGGGAGAGTAAGGAGTGACTGCTAGCGGGCATGGGGTTTCTTTACGGGGTGATGAAAATGTTCTGCAATTAGACTGTGGTGATGGTTGTATAACTTTGTGAACGCACTAAAAGCCAGTGAAATGTGTACTTAAAGGGAGTGAATTTTATGTGAATTAGATTTCAATTAAAAAAAAAAAAAAAAGGATAAGCCTAAAGCAGGGGATTCTGGGAAAGGGGCACTTACTCTCATCCCCCAAGAGGTCACCGAGGACATCATCAATGGAGCCTAGAACAGAAAAGGAGGCAGCAAGACTTCAGGAGGAAACAAGAATGTCCTCACAAGTTTCACATCTTGAGACCTTATCCCAGTTCCAGACTCCTCAACACCAGAGTGCTCAGATGCTGGGGCCTGGGCCCAGCTCTCTCTTCGGTGGCCACAAGATGTTTCCTGATTCTCTGGCAACAGACCACAATGCCTTCTTGAAAGACCCCAGGGTAGAAATCAAAAATCACTTTCTCAGAGGACGATGCTGAAGATTTTCAGGAGAACCTACATCCTAGGGGACACACTGGCCAACGAGCCAGTCTTCCAGACCCTGAATAAAGCCCGGCGAGCTTCCTTGGAAAAGGTGTCCAAGATTTCTAGGCACACACAAGCTCGTTTCACACCAACAGCCTCCTTGTATCCTTCCACCTGAGACCTCCTCCTCCCCCCAGAACTGGTCTGGAGGCACACCTCCTCGGCCACTTTCCAAAGGGGGCACGTGGGAGAAACCCAAAGTACAAGCACTGAATTAGTTCTCGAATCCAGCTTAAGTGCCTTTACCACCTTTAATCCCAGCTGTATACTTCTGGATACAGAGCCCAACAAGAAGCTTTTCCCAAGCCCCATCCCTTGTTTATTTCTGGATTACTCTGAGGGCCGACAGGCAGCACAGGGAGTTCCCTAGGCAGACCAGAGCCACCTGTGTAATTATGGCAAAATCAGCAAGTTACAGGCACGTCTAAGTTGTTTGTGGATGAAAGATTGGGGAATTATTTTTGGCTTAAGGCTGATGTTCCATTTCTCCACTCACCTTTCTTTCTTTCTTTTTTTTTTATAACAAGGATTTTCTTCTCTTTTTCTTCTTCTTAAGTTTATTTATTTTGAGAGAGAGAGCAAATGCAGGAGAGAGGCAGAGAGGCAGAGAGGCAGGGAGAGGGAGAGGGAGAGGGAGAGGGAGAGGGAGAGGGAGAGGGAGAGGGAGAGGGAGAGGGAGAATCCCAAGCAGCTTCCACAGTGTCAGCACAGAGCCCAAAATGGGGCTCGAACTCAGAACTGTGGGATCATGACCTGAGCTGAAATCAAGAGTCGGACGCTTAACTGACTGAGCCACCCAGGCACCCCTCGACTCACCTTTCAATCCCTTTTTGGTTTTTGGTGCCTAAAATGGGGAAAAAAAAAAAAAACCCTAAATCAAACAGTGAACATGCCTGAAACTGAGAATACAGAATAAATTGCTTTTGCCAAGTCACCAGAGGAAAAGGAGCACCAATCGCATTTAGAGACAGAAGCTCTTTATACTTTCCTAGAGTTTCAGACAATAGACTCATTCGGAGCATGGAGACAGCCCCCACGAACCAGCAACGGATGCCACTGTGGGTGCCATCCGGTGGGCAGAAGTCTCCCTTTTCCCTGATTTCCAGATGCCACGTGCAAACCCTCCCGGGCAGGATGTAACATAACTGGGAAGGGTTTCCCTTATTCTGTGTCCCTGACTTCTCAACACCAGCAAGAGACGCTTAGAAATGCTTCCAGCTGACCATGCAGAGGCTCAGAAGTCTTGCTCATTGTGTAAATCAGCTATCAGTTATCAGTAAATCTGCCATCATTCTCCTCTTGGGACCATATCCTGGTCCTTGTCAGCCAGCCCCGAAAGTCCCCCATGCAGTCAAGATCTACCATCTCAAGACTCTGGGAGCTGCTTGTAGCTTGTTCACAGTGCTGTCCAGCTCATTTGAATTCTGCCCACATCAGGCTCATCCTCCCTAATGAAGAAAATGCAAGTGGTTGCTTAAAAACAATGTAGTTTTAACAGGGCTTGGGCCCGAGGCCCATCAAGGCTTCTGTCTCTTTACTCATCGGAGAGGTCAAAACCTAGCTCGATAAATTAAAAATTCTTTACCCGGAGAGCAACTTAGATGAGAAGCAAAGTGCTCTGGATGACTTAACGAGCTGAGATTACTCACATAAAGTGGGGTGGTCCTCATGCCTCACCCTGAAGGAGGACGCAGGAGATGGTAGGTACCCATCTCAGGAGGAAGGTGGGTGCCACTCACTGTGGCCAACAGGCATTCCCCGCCAACACCCACGACTACCTTCTCGGCAGCATTCGGCACAAAGAGTGGATGTGAGGCTGCTTGCTCCTTAACACTATGTTCACCAATGGCAGAAATTTTCCCCTTCAGGCTGACTGTAAATCCGACTTAGCCCATTAACAGAGAAGTGTTTTACTCAGACTGTCACTCTCTCCTTCCCCATCCTGACCATTAATTACCAAGACAGACCTTCCCATGCCTTGGAAGAAAGGAGTCGGAGGGGGTCATCTCTGGTGTTGCCGGTCCTGTTAATAGAATGCAAAGTTCGTCTAGGATTAGGTACAGGGGCCACTCTGAACGTTTGTGTTGCTCTTTCTTTGTGATGGCAGTTTTCACGACCTACAAGTCCAAGCACGTTTTGTCTCATAGATCACATCCAGGAGTTTCTTCCATCTCCCAGGGATCCTGTCCCAGCCTCCCAGACCGCGGGAATCTCTGAGAAGTTTGCAAAGGCCAAAGGGCCACAGAGTACCATCGCGTCATCGCCTCCGCTCAGCCAACTCCGTCCGTGTCTGGCATTTTAAAATCCCGAGCCCGCCCCTTAGCAAGGGCCCGCTCCACGGTCGGGAGACTCCGCGCCCCTCCCTGCTTCACCCCCTCCACGCGCCCACCCCAGCTCAACCCGAGCGCCACCTACTCTCCTCCCAGCCCCTGAAATCCCCCGGGTTACGCGCCGTTCCCCGCAGAGGCGCAGCCGCTGGGACCTGTCCCAGCCATAGCCGCTGGTCAGGACCCCACCCGAGCCCGGCTCGCCCTGGTCTCTCGCCGGGAGCCCCGCGAACGCCAATCTCTCAGTTGCGCGGCCTTCGGCAGAAAAGTGAGTCTCGAGGCATCCTGGGAGTTGTAGTCCTCGGTCCGGAGCCAGAGGAGCAGGGGACGCCGAGATAAACTACATTTCCCAGAGTGCCCGTCGCGGCCGTTAGTCGAGGCCAGGCCTGTTTGCGGCCCTGCGCGTTGCTAGGAGCTGCCTCCACGCCACTTGTGGAGGGCGCCCGCTCCAAGGCCGGTGGGATTCTTCCTCTGGTCCTCCTTCCAGGACTGCCGGGACCTGGGTTCCAAGACCGAACACTTATCCTTCCGCACTCATCCGAAGGCTGACTCGTGACCGGGTGAAGGGCGTGAGAAATGTGCTAAGACTGGAAAATTGACGTGTGAAACCATGAACAATTATCTACGGATCCCACACCCCGAAACTTAGGGAAGTGTCTATGACCTCCCGGTTCAGTTGTGAAAATCAAAGGTGCGGAGCCAGGATAGAACCCAAACACGGCCACCCAATAAGGGCACGTAACGCATTTTGCGTTAATTACAGGTTTTATTAAGGGTCTTGTCAAACTTTACAAAGGAAAAAGCGGTTTATGGTTTGGCTTACCCGCAGCCCAAGCCAAACAGGGCTGGCAGGGCACGGTTGTCTGATCGTGGTTCCCAAGTTCTGGACCCGTGCACCTCCTTGGTGCTACCACCTCTACTGACTGGCTCCGCCAGGGATGGGTAACAATACATGCTAACTAACTGCATCTTGTCAGGTAGGAACCAAACTCAAACCCTAACAGTAAAAGGGAAATAGGTAGCAGGTAATTATACACTCTGAAGAACACAAGTAATTTCCTTGAAGCCACAGCGATTGGAAATTAAATTGTTCACAAACAAATAGTGTGAACATTATGTGGAAGGTCATGTATTTGCTACCTAGTCTATGAAACAGTTGACAGTATTGTGGCACAACAGCTTATTTTGGTTCAGAATTCTTCAAATCACTCCCCGGTTTTTCGTGACCTTCCTAAGATAATCAATGGCCCAATTAATTGTAAAGCAAAGTAAGAATGAAACAAAAACCCCTGGAGATCCAGGAATTTGAAGGTTTGCAACAGCTAACACCTGATTACTCTAAAGGTTCCTCATGTTTCTACGTTTACAATCACGGAGCGCAGGAACAGGTAGTGAAAATTTTAGTGTACAGCTAAAAGCAGAAGTCCAGTGGTATTTTAAAATATTAAGTCATTTTAGCAATGTACAGTGTGACTTGGTCAAATCCTCCAAGAATGGAGTAATAGTTAGTTGAAGTGACCTCTGTATTATTTCATGAAAATGACCAAAACCTTTATCCTGAGTAAGAATCAACAAAAGACTTTTGTTGGTCTCACGTAGAAGAACCTATTTGCTGGCACTGCTTGGAGGCAACCAGTGACCCGGGCACACCTACCACATTTATAAAGATTAGCATGTGTGCAGACTGCATCTAATCTCTTCTTTCCAGCTCACAGGGACTGTGAGCTGCAGCCATCTAAAGAATTTCCGTTCCCGATGAATTTGAGCAGTTCTATTTCTCCAGCCAAAGCCCCGCACTGAAGAAAATCCAAAAAACAAGATCTAGCATGTTAACTTTAGGAAGTATAAAATGCCTCCAGGTATATGCGATCTGAAATTACAGGCAGGGAGTTCCCCGAGAGCATGTGAACATAGCTAATGTTGCAATTAAGCCAATGTTCTGAAGAAAAGCTGATACTTAGCACTGCTTTGTTCTGAAGACCAGAACATGAAAGGCCCTGAAGGCTTTGGAACCAACTGCGCTCTGAGATCACTAATGTCCAAAGGCTGAAATACTCCTTGGTATATATGCATCTAGTAGAGCTCCAAATACTTCAGGAAGAATCAACCTTCATCCGTTACAAATCGCAAAATCCTATTAAACCTCAATTTCCCAATTTTGAGTTCTGTTCATAGTACTTTTTCAAAAAGGCTTCCATCAGTATCTAACAGAAAACTCTTCCAGCCTCTCTGCATTTATCCATCAGTTTGGAGAAGAGGCTGTATCTTTGTCCTTTTTGTGAAAACGGCTCACCGAAGAACCAAACAGAACGAAACCTATCTGTAGCAAAGCCTGGCTTCTTAGGGAGAGCAAACTGGATATGCTGCTTCGAGAGCGGCCGTAAGCACGAACTCGTGCACCAGTGGATCCCGCACAGCAGCTGCAGAACCACACCAGTGACAGGATTTAGAGCGATCTGCCCAGGCAGGCCTCACTCCTTCCCGTTTTGTTCTGCTACTGAACCTAATAACCTCATAAAACCGTACCTTAAAATTTCATAATTTCAGCTTATGTTTAATTACGTGGCATTCTCTTTCCCTCATGACAGTACAAATTAGAGAGGTTTTACTATATTTAGATTACAGTGAATAAAGTTCAAGACAAAAATCCCAGTGTTAGTAAAAACAGTATCAAATATCAGATTTTGCGTTTAAGTAAACTCAAGGTGCAGGACTGAAGTCGGCTGTGTGTCTACAGCTTGCTCAGACCTGCTAAGATAGATCCCAGATCAATGCAGCTGGATCAGGTCCCAACTACAGATGATCATCTGTGAACAAGGTATTTAAATTAACCACTAAGTCTGAGGCAATTTTACACGTAACAGGCTGATATTAAGCAATTTAAATCTATTTTATTTCCCAGAATCTGAACTACTGTCAAGATCTATTCCAATGAAATTAATAGACTGCTTACTTCAGTCTTACAATTCCCAAGCAGCTTTCCTGATGGAAGGATTAAGGCTTGTGTCAACAGCATTTCTGTGGGACCTGAAAATCTCATATAACTGGTTCCACTGGGATAGTTTTTATGTTGGGTCCCAAGGTAGGGAGACATTTCCCTGAATTATCCCACATTCTCAAGCCTGATTACGGAACAACTGGATTCATGAGGCAGAAGTTACAGATACAGTTAACAGGTAAAAGAAAAAACAAACACAACAAAACAAAAAATCAGCTAATGTGTTGCTTTACATTGATTTTAAGAAAAAAACTTCACTAGGAGGTCCATGTTTAACTTTTAAATGCAGAGTGATTGTGTAAATTAGATTTTGGCTCAAAGGACAATGTTGCAATTCTGATCAATCTCCTAGGAACAGACTGAAAATAAAGCCAATGTACAGTAAGAGAGAGATTCTGTGAAACTGGCATTTATCCATTAGCCATAGTTTCGATGATTATTTTGATTCGATGATTTACATCCAAAATCAGAAGCCGTGGTTTGTCAAAGGGGTTTTCTGTGCTCGCCCTGGGTGGAAGAGGTGGCCTGAGTGATGCTTCTATTTTATAATGCCAAACACTGTAACCTCCAAGCGCTGTAATAGACTATTGAAAAATCTAGATTGTTCCAGAATATCCAGTTAGTATGGACACCACAGTCACAGTGACCATACCTGAGAGAGCTCTCCCCATACTCATTCTACTATGAAGGAACTGTGACCCCTTCTTTTCCTTTCTTAGGATCTCTTTCGGGACAGAGAAAGGGGTGGGAGAGGAAACACCACACGACCAGAGGTGCCATCAGTTGCTAGAAGTCAGATGCAGAGATGATTTTGCTTGTTGCCCTTTCCTAAGAAGTTTGGGACAAAGTGAATTGCAATGCTACTGCACAGACGATTTAGGGATCCCTCGAATGGAAGGAAGAGTAACTCCTAATTATGCGGGACAGTGATCCTATTCTAGGCCTGTGCTGAAGTCGAAGAAGTCCTCATGCTGGAAAGGTGCTACTGTGAATAGTTAGGTGGAAATACCAGGTCGGCAAAGCGGGGCAAATGGGCACGTCGCGTCAACGTGTCGGGCACAAACTCACTCACACTAAATGTCTTGATTACTTTCTTTCCCCATATCCCTTTTCTTCAGTCCTGCTTCTTAGCCAGGGCCCATGACAGGAACGTTTAACAGAAAAGCTGGGAAGGGTTCTATGTACCCCGCTTAAAAAATACCTTTGCTTAAAAACACTTACATATCCAGTGATTAGCAATTAAGAGGTGAAAATAATTAACTACTCAGTAGTTAAATTCTACTAGTTATCAAAAGTCATGGCCTACTGGAACCAGCAGCACTACAAATGGAAGGCATGCTGCATTTCTTAAAGCTTCTTCTGATGCTCGATACGTCTCTTGCAGTGTTAATTGCACTTAAAACACATCTGTTTTTCTCATTTAATCTCTGAAATTTGTCCATTTTTTTTCTTCATTTATAAAAAGAGGAAAGGGCTCAATTTATCATTTGCTCTATAGCTCTCTGAATTTGATAGAGATTCCAAGCAGATTTGTGTGATGAGTATAAGGGGAGCGGAGTACAGCTGCTTTCTGGAGCAAATGAAACTTCTCATCATGACCCTTCAGAGCTTGGACTGCAGGGGCTTTAAATACTTGTGGTAAGATTCATGGACCTGCAGGGAAGGGAGAGAGAAAAAAATCACTGACAAGGAGCTGGCGATGTAAAAGAGCATACTTTTAATTGAGAAATTATCTGGACCTTATTTGGATCCTGATTTGAAAAACTAAAGGGGAAGAAAAAAACGGAGTCAATTAGAGGATTTGGACATTGATTGGGTAGTTCATGAAATTATTCTTAATTTGTTTAGGTGGGAGAATGGTTCTGTGGTTACGTTTTCAAAAAACATATCTTTTAGAGATACCTACTGAAATGTCTATGGATACAGTTATCTGGTATCTTGGATTTGTTTCAAAATAATCCCAAGGGGAGAGGGTGGGGGGCGGGGGGCTCAGGTGAAACACATTGGCCATGAGTGTGTCACTGAAGTGTGACAAAGGGTCCACAGGGGTGTACATGTATTCTGTTTTTTGTATTTGTTTGGAAATTTTCAGTTAGTTATTAAAAACTCACGGAAATGAAAAACCTGCATACTGTGGGAACGACCCAGTTCCTTTCTGGATCTGTTACTCAAACAAAGTGACTGTCTAAGTGGCCACAGGAGTTTCCAAAGCTTTCACACAGGTGAGTCACTCTGAGGTCTTTCCTGCCTTAACATTTTTTTAAAATTTATTTTTAATGCTTATTTATTTTGAGAAAGAGAGAATGCGTGAGCTGGGGAGGGGCAGAGAGAGAGGGAAAGAATCCCAGGCAGGCTCCATTCTGACAGCAGAGAGCCCGATGTGGGGCTCAAACTCATGACCTGAGCTGAAATCAAGAGCCGGAAGCTTAACGGACTGAGCCACCCAGGCGCCTCTCCTGCCTTAATATTTAAATGAGGAGTTTCAAAAGGTGAAAAAACATTGTTTTTGGTACCTCTGCTTTGTTCAGTGGGGACTTCTTGGCCCACTCAAATAAGTTTTCATACACGTTCCCATCATAACGGCCGAGCACAGAGCCGAGTGTCACATCCTGAAAGTCAAACGCATCGACCAAAGCAACAGCATCTGGGCGAATCACAGTCAGCAGCTCCTTAATGCGCTGATTTACTTGGGTAATTTGAGACTCCGTCATGATGCCTCCCTAAGAGGAACGGAACAGGCAAACGTTTAGACATATATTCACGTATGCCGACAGATATTCACATATACATGCACATACGCAACTGTAAAGTAGACCACGACTATTTTTCCAGCAAAGAAAAGGACTTAAATTCAGCAAACACTGACCTGCAGAAAGTCCCCTGCCTTTTGACTGACTCCATACAGGCAGTACAAGAGACATAAATTCTTCAAGACAGTGTGGATGGACTTATCTTGGATTTTGAGGAGTTTTTCTGAAAAGAGCTTAACTACCACATAGTGGCAATGTGCCTAGATAAAAACACACCAGAAGGAGAGAACCTTTGAAAAAGATTCAATGCACAGCAATGAGGGTTTCTGCACTAAGAAAACGGGGTGGAATTGGGTGGGGTGAAGAATGGAGAGAGAGACAGGAAGGAGACAGGGAGGGAGGGAGGGGGGAAGGGAGCATGACCACCGACCTCGCTTGCTCGAACAAGGTCAATGGAAGTTAGATTCCATGCTACCTCCTTGCTTTCTCTGTGAATCACTTCATTTTGAAGGTTTTTTGCAGCAATTTCTACTAATCTGTTAAGAAATGAAAGAAAACTGGAGCTTGCAGGAAATGATGAGCAGTACTCAGGCTTCCTGCTCTTCCATCGGGCCCCAGCCCCCAGAGCTCCCCCCACCGGCTGCCGATCCCAGCTCCTAAGGGTGGGCTCACCTGGCTGCGCGGAGTTTATAGGCTTCCGTTAGGCTGTCGGGGCTGTCGATGTCCACCACAGTCGGCCAGACCGCGACCTGCTGCGGCTGGATGCGCTGACTGGGCAGGTCATTCAAGTAGGACACCATGCCACACATCAACTTTCCTGAGTGCACCTGGTCATAACTTTTCATCAGGAACCTACAAATCACCGGTACACATGCCTTCAGTACCTACACTCTCATGACACAGAGGCAAACTCTTGCAATGACTCTAAGCTGGATGACAGGTGTTTCCTACTCACTCGTCTGACCATGAGATAAAAACAGTGGGTCAGGATGGAAGGCAAAACCACAGACTACAGGAACAAATAGAACGTGAAGAGCAAACACGGGAACAGGAACCGATGAAGATGACGCAAACATTCTCGACAGCGGCGAAATCGCAAATCAGGTTCTCACCTAGCCGTCTGCAGCATCATGACAGTGTTCTCTCCCTCAAAGGTGCAGGTGGGAGTAAAATTGACATAAATGTTTGGAAGGCCGCTGCAGTGAGAATAGCCATGCCCGCCACAAGCCATCCGACAAGCTTCGATGGCAGCATTAGTTGTCCAGGAGGTGAAAGCCTTCATCCCGGCGGCAAGGGCATGAAGCTGGAGGGGGAAAGCACAGGCCGTCAGAACGTGGGTGACGCCAGCAGTCTGGTCCGGGATGCAGCGAGGAGCACTCTTCCTCACCTAGGTGCCAGTCACTTGCAACATCACGTGGCATGCGTGCGAACGGAAGCACGATCATATCAGTGGCCTGAATTAGTGTTCCCACACTCCCTTCCAAACTGTTCTGCTTGGCAAAAAGTCACCAATTATGTTCCTTTGATTAACCAATGACCAACATAGTACAGTACTTCTGAAACTTAAAAACAAAACCCACGTATCTTCATACGTGATCCACTTTCAATTAAAAAAAAAAAATTCTTTTGGGAATATATGGATTCTTTACCAGAAATCCCAACAATTAGTTCTGTCTGGACATTATCCAACAGGCAAATGTCAAATGGGAGGGTGCCCACAAGCGAATGAGTAAACACATACCTCGGGCAGTTCACTCAGGTCCCCTTGGCCAATGTCCTCATTAATCCGATGGTAGGTCTCCTTCATGTACGCGCCGACAAACTGGAAGGCGTAGGCAGTAGCCAGGAGTGGGAAGAGTTTATACTGCTGGGTCTGAAAATCCAAAATCTGTGGTTCTGGTTCACTAAAGGATACAGAAGAAAAAGAAGTAAACGCTCACATGGAACTTAACAGGTGCCAGATTCTAGTCTAAACACTTTGATATATTGCAGTGGCTATTGTTTTCTCCATTATACAGAGGAGAAAACAAGAGGTGAAAAACCTGCCTGAGGTCACACAGCTAATACGTGGCAGATCCTCAATTTAAGTCTAGCTGTTTGGCTACAGAAGACCATGTTCTCAACCGCCTTGTTGAACTGCCTAGGTCACAGAATTTTCTAGCTGTGAAGTTCATATCTAAGTCTTTGCAGTACGACTAAGGAAACTATCTCACAGCAACATACAAAATCAGAATCAACTTCGCAGAAGGAAAGCAATGATAAAAACATCTAACGCTTAGATAGCTGAATAAACTATCTTAACCACAATACTGGAGAAGTCTCAATGAACAGAATTAAGTATCTGATGTCTAAGCAGGTCAGCTCTTACTGATTTCTTTATTCCTTCTGTAAGAGTTAAATAAAAAAGCTTGGGGGGGGGGGCGGTGCCTGGGTGGCTCAGTCGGTTGAGTGGACGTCCAACTTCAGCTCAGGTCATGCTCTCACGGTTCGTGACTTCGAGCCCTGTGTCGGGCCCTGTGCTGATGGCTCAGAGCCTGGAGGCTGCTTCGGATTCTGTGTCTCCCTCTCTTTCTGCCCTCCCCTGCTAGCACTCTGTCTCTCTGTCTCTCAAACATGAATAAATGTTAAAAAAATTTTTTTTTTAATTAAAAAAAAAAAAAGGTTATCGGGGAGTCACGTTCAAGTGAAAGGCAGCAGTAAGAACTGTGGCCGGGAACACAAGAGGGAATCAAGTTTCACGCCACTTTCACCAAACCCAATTCATAGTAGTTAGTAGCAATTAAGGATTTTCAAATTGCCTTCAGTGTTCTAAACATTTCAATTGCAGAGCTCAGGTAATATCACTGTTTTTCTTAGAAGGCTAAAAATAACGTGCCCACTCTCATCTTTCCACTTAAGATCCGGCACGCCGCCATCTTAGCTAATTTTGCATAGCCAGTGAGTATTCTCTGGATCACATTTGAAAATTCTGGTATGTGAATGGGGTCAAAGGTAGGTCTTCGGCACCGATGCCACCCTTACCCTGGCTTGAGCTCAGACTGGTGCCTCACAGCGCTGTATCTGATGGCGATGGTGCAAGCCTTGGATAGAGACCGAGCGGCTTCTCCTACGAGGAAGGACCTGACAAACACCATGGTCCCGTAGGTCAGCTTGTTACTCACGGGCTTCACGTACGTGCCATCAGGCTTCACCTGGACAAAGAACACGGGACTGATGCTTCCTTCTGTTAAACCCAACTGGCAGGTGGGGCTTGTGATTCTCCAAGTTTGGTCCCCAGAGTGGCGGCATCTCCTGGGAACTTGCTTGAAATACAAAATCTCAGTCCCCATCCTGATCTACTTTAAACAGCCCTCCAGGTGATTCCGACACATGCTGAAGTCTGAGACCCGCTGGTTTAGCAAACTAGAATATGCTCTTCATACCCGCCAACTGCTTTTGATTTCATGGTCATTAATAAAAGAAGCATTGGGAATAAAACTCTATTATTCCCTTCTAGAAGAACAGACCCTTCTAACCCCGTGGTTATCAACAGCTGCTGAAACCCCAATGTTTGACACGTCTGCTCCTCTAAATATACCTGGGCATACTTCATCAGCATGTTTTCTCTGGGAATACGATAATTGTCCATCTTCAGGTAGCCATTATCCATCTCATCATAGCCAAATTTGGGGCCAATATCGCCAACAGTAATACCTACCACAGAAGAAAGGAAAGTCACCAGATGTTTACGCTCTGCGATTCCTGGCTGGCACTGGCCTCTTCAGCTGTGTTCTACTTTCTGCAGAAGAAAGTGATCGGTTTAGCTCTTTACCTCAACATCAGATGAACAGTTCTAACCTGGCAAAGGCTTATGGGTCCCAATTTCACGAATCGGTACGATGAAGGCATGTAATCCGTAGCACGTGCCCTTTGTGATGAGCTGGGCAAGAACTATCGCATGATTTGAGGTCTTTCCAACTGCAACATCAAAGAGAACGAGACAGAGAAGTGAGCGCAAGCATTCTTACACTTTCAAAGGATAGGAATGGGGCGGAAAAGCCATATGTTAAACACCATAAGCCGGGAACTCTCTGGGCGTCTTATGACGGCACCATACCCAGTTTTCAGAAAGAAATCCACTTAAGCGGACAGTTATGAAAATGTATTGAATTTTGGTAAAGCAATCCTTTGTTTTACATATATGTAAAAGCTTTTATACAAATTTTATTGAGATGTTATTAACCTATCATATTTATAAGTTTAAGGTGTACAGCCTCTTGGTTTGATAGTAATCCTCCATTTTAAAAAGACTTTGCTTTCTTTTCTACTTTTTTCTCATTTGTTTACATAAAAAAATTTTTTTTTAAGATAACCATAAGACCACTATTCATTTCCTTTTTCTCTCTTACGGAACTGCTTTCCAGAACAGTGGCCACTAGCCACATGGGGCTCTTTACATTTAAATTAATTATAACCAAGCAGGGAATACTAAGTTACTTTAAATGATGACCAAGGAAACTGAGCTAACAATAGGAATGTTGGGAAGAGGGGCGCCTGGGCGGCTCAGTTGGTTGGGCAACTGACTTCAGCTCAGGTCATGATCTCACTGTCCGTGAGTTCGAGACCCGCGTTGGGCTCTGTGCTGACAGCTCAGAGCCTGGAGCCTGCTTTGGATTCCATGTCTCCCTCCTCTCCCCCTTCCCTGCTCATGCTCTGTCTCTTGATAATAAATAAACGTTAAAAAAAAAAAAAAATTACAAAAAAAAAAAAAAGGAATGTTGGGAAGAAAAATTAAGAAAAGAGAGTAAGAGGCTGAACTCTCTATGTTGTAAATATAGACATATCTAGAACATGCACTGTAAGAGACTGTGAAACAGCTCAGAAGAGCTTAAGACTGAAGAGTTCTCTCCAGACTTCAAAAGGATATTCTTGTACAAGCTCTACATTCTACACACAATCTTGTAATGACTCTTTGAAACATCCAAGAAACGCTAAAAACGTCACATACGTCCACCAGGCCACCACTTGATGGAGGTCACGGTAGGGCTGTTGAGAATGAACTCCTGAGTTTCAGGGTCGTAAGTGGCTGTGGTTTCCAACCCTCGGAGATGAGTTCCTAAGGAAATAAGTTAAATTCACTTCGTGTAAAATAAGGGCAAAAAAAAAACAAGCACAGGGTTAAATCTCCTGCCTCCTCCTTTCAGCTCTAGAAACAGCTCAGAGAACAACAAAATCTAAAGGCAACAAAACATTTGTATATGAGCTACAAATAGCTGATAACCAAGATACGTTAATTTCCTATCTTTTTTTTTTTTTTTTTTTTTTTTTTTTTTTACAGAAAACTCTACGGGGGTGCCTGGCTGGCTCAGCTGGTGAAGACTGTGACTCCTGATCTCAGGGTCATGAGTTCAAGCCCCACACTGGGTGTGGAGCGTACTTAACATAAAAATTAAAACAAACAAACAAACAAACTCTACACCTCAACATGGGGCTTGAATTCATAACCCCGTGATCAAGAGTCACGTGTTCCACTGTCGGAGCCAGCCAGGCATCCCCATCATTTCCTATACTTAAACCAGACAACTCCTATTAGGTTGAAAATATGTCAAGCATGTTCTGTTTCTACACTTGAATTGATTCACCTCTATGACAGTGGATTTGTAACATTATTTAAATCAAGAAAATGTAAAGGCATTTTAGAATCATATTTTCAGAAGATCACAGGATATGAACATAACAGGGAAGCTAAACGTCTCTTTAACACCTCTAAGCTTTGGTATGCCAACGTCAACTCACGTATTGTGTTTACCACACCAGTTCAACATTCTGGACTTCTCTATTTACGAAGACTAAGATAACAGGTGACAGAAAGAGACTCCAGCCAAAGTTCTTGTAAATTAAGGACTTATTTCAGAGGGATGGCTAGAATAGAAAATGAGACTTAAAAAAAAAAACTATAATCACTATGGGGGAAAAAGAGCCGCAGCTGTGACTTTGGATTTCTAAAGATCAAAGAATAAGGTGTGAGTTTTCCAATACCAGGCCTTTAACTTCCACCTGGCTGGTTCATTAGCGTGACAAGGAAGAGTTCCGGTTTCAGACGTTTATTGGAGATGGACAAGGGTTCATGCGTTAGATCCTAATATAAATGTGCCAAAATTCTTTGAAAACAGTTATGGAAAAATGTTCTAAGCGACACTCCCTCTAATAACACTACCCTGAAGCAAATGCTGAGGACCTTTTTACCAGACTGGTTTGATAATGACAGACCTCATTAAACACTTACACTTTGAAACATTTAGAAACTTCCAAGTGGAGTTACAGAAACGGCCACTTTATGAGTGATCCACAACCTTCCCAAGTGTGAATCCAGGAACCAGATACTAAGACTCATTTCACCACAGAAGGTTTTTTGTTTTTTTTTTAACCAAAGAAGTTTTTATAGAAAAAGAAGTAATACAGTAACAGAACAGATAGTGACAAATTGTTTGCAAATGCACAGCCGAACGAAATATGACTCAGCACCAAGAGCCAAATTAGCTGTAAAATCAAGATGAAGTTGTACACACAGAAGTAGCAAGTGTGGCAAACATACATTAGACCAGTTGTTCTGAAACCTCTAAGTAGGAGAAGAGAAGACAGAAGGAAATGAATAGCAAACACAGATACCAATTCACACCAGATAACAGGGACAGCCACCATCTCCCAGACCAACGGCCTAGAAGTGCGCCTTATCTTATTTTTGAAATAACCTTTGGCCAAACCAACTTCAGAACTTTACTGAATCAAGGCACAAAAAAAGTCAAAGTATAAAATGCTCACATTATGGTTATATAAAGCCACTCATTTCCCGGAAGCAAGTCAAAGAGCACATGTACTATTAAGCTGTGTTTCTTCTGGAATTTGTGCAAGTTCATTAAGCTATCAGTAGCAAAGGTAATGAGAGTAATAAAGAAAAAAAGATGGGTTCCGATTCCACATGCACACAAATCCTACGTAACTCCAGTGAACTTGAAAACCCACTCAGGAAACAAATCCTTGACCTACTGAAGGGGAACCATGAAAAAGAATAATCAGCCTATCTCTGTGCTAACATAACCTTTAATTTCCACTGACCAAGGCAATGTCTACACCGAGACTTGTATACGCGAAAAGCCTGGACTCTGCAGAAAGATCACAGTAGGTGGCGATGCCATTGCTAACCTGAGGTGGGCTCTCCCTGTTTGCTAAGCTTGCAGAGTCCCACCCAACCCAGAAGGTAGACTGAATGCACCATACCATGGCCCATCTCTGTCTGGGCATAAGTGCCAATGATCTCCAAGTTCCAGGCGGGCATGAAGAAGCGCTCCTGTTGTTCCGCGGTTGCCTGGTGAAGTAAAGTAGGCAAGAACATGCCCAAGTGAAGATCCAGAGGCTCAGGCCGCCCTCGGTGCACAAAACTTCGAAGAAATACCAAGGATGGGCATTTGAGAGAAGAGTCATCAGGTGTGAGAGAATCAGCAATGTGAACAGAGTAAAGGGAAGGAGAAAAAAAAATTCTTTTAAGTATGGGTTAGCTGGGTGGACTTTATCATGGATAGGAACACTGCCCCTTTTTGTATTACTTTCATAAACTCTTGGCAAATTCCATTTTCCTCAATTTGGCGAGAAGTTTTTTCTTAAGCTACTCAACTCTTGGATAATTAATCTGGGTTGAGGACTGGCTTCCGATTCCAAAGCCCGTGCAGCGCAGAAATATGCGAGTCGGGCAGAGGAGTCCAGCCTTGCAATTAAATCAAAGGAAATAAAAAATGTGAAGAGGTTGTATGGAATGGAGAATTCAAGTTGTACAATGATTTACCCTGATGAGAAGGTGAGACCGGAGAACTTCGGTCTCTCAGGCCGACAATATGCTCCCCCAGATAAAGTGTCTCCTAGATGCATTTTCAAGAATGCATCCAGCTTCCAGGCTGGAGTGCTTTGTGCTGGCCCATAAAACATCCAGCACAGATCCACACCCCTCACATGAATCTGCTAATTTCATTCAGATTCATCACAAATATCCAGCCAGGCCCTACTGAAACAATTTAACACAAAAATGGGCAGTGCTCTGCATCTGGTAATTAAGTGCAGAACTAAAAAAAGACATGCAATTTCTAGGAAAGACCATAATAATAATAATTACAAATAACAGATTCATGCATTACAGGGCGGTTAAACGTGAATTATCACTAATGATAATAAACATCTTAGGTTTAGTAATTTTGAATCCACTTTAAAAAAATGTATTTCATTTATTGTTTTTTTTAAGTAGGCTCCACACCCAGCGTGGGGCTTGAACTCATGGCACTGAGATCAAGAGTCACATGCTCTACCAACTCAGCCAGCCAAGTGCCCCCGGAGTCCACTTTCTAAAGTCATTCTTTTCCATTTAAAATCTGCAGGTGCCTTAGACTCGTGTGAATTTATTTCCAATAGGAAGTAGATTGATATGCCTTTGTTCTTGTTCCACATCGCTGGCATTCTATTTAACTTCCAGCTCTAACTTCATCAACTATATACTGCTCTTATTATTCTATTAGAAATGAACTGACACAACATTTCAGTTTTAAAATTTCTCAGTTTGTTCCGAAAGTAAGGAGGGAAATAACCGGGGCACACTGCCCAGGCAAGAGCCGATCAACTGTCTTCCAATCGGGTGGCTGGGCTTTCAGCTATCCGATCACATAAAAATCAAAAAACGTGCAACCGATGTGCTCATTTTACAAAGAAATTAGACTGAGGTGAGTTAAGTGCCTTCAGATCAAGAAGATAATGGCAGAGTGAGGACAAGAATCCCACCACCTAATCACATCTTCTGATTGGGGCAGTTCTTATCCAAGTGCAATGAGGACTGAGCACAATGATGAGGACACCAGAAAACCTTGCCCAGATCAGAGCAGCCAGCCTAGGAAGCAGCAAATGGAAATCCCGTAAGATGTCAGCACTGGTGGAAAATGGGTGAAAGGTCCATGGGATCTCTCTCTGCTATTTCTGCAACTTCCTACGAATTTATCATCATTTTAAAATAAACAGTTAAAAAAATAGTGGAAGTCCTCAGATAAACACATTCATGTGAGGAGAGAGAGTGCTTTCACTCACAAACAGGAATGCCACTGTCTCCAGTTTCGAAAAGGATGGGACCTAGGAAGAAAAATCAATGTACACCTAGGACGCAACAGAAGAAAACTCTGAACCAGGGCTGAAAACTGAGGCTTGGGACCAGCCACTTTTAGGGCTGAAAGACTACTATGCATTACTAGAACCCAGGGCAACTGCTGGTAAAGGCAGGGCCACTCTGAAGCACCCAGCAGACTCCTGGGAGGGGTCTGCATCAGGGTGCCGTATAACGGAGCAACAAATACCCAGGTTACAAAAATACACTTAGTAGGGCAGGGGTAAACTATTGTAATCAGAAACCATTTTGAGGGGCACCTGGGTGGCTCAGTGGGTTAAGCCTCAGGTCATGATCTCACAGCTCATGAGCTCAGGCCTCACACAGGGCTCTGTGCTGACAGCTCAGAGCCTGGAGCCTACTTCAGATTCGGTGTCCCTCTCTCTGCCCCTCCCTCTCTTACTCTCTGTCTCTCCAAAATAAATAAACAAAAAAAAAAAAAAAAAAGAAAAAGAAACCGTTTTGAGACCAAAGAATGTTTTTAGGAGAAAAATGTCTCTTGTGACTAAGATAAGGACTATTCACAAGTGGATGAAATTTAGACACGTTGCAAGGAGAAAGTGACTGGATAGTTTTTATTTATTTATTTTTACTTAAATCAAGTATTTGTTGCATAAAGCTGGTTATGCATGATAAAGATTATATATTATTTTTAAATAATTTATTTTGAAATTATAAAGGACGAACATTTTGCTATGGTGAAGCGGTGCAGTCAATTCTTTTAAAACCATTAACACCTGGGGCACCTGGGTGGCTCAGTCGGTTGAGCGTCCGACTTCGGCTCAGGTCATGATCTCACAGCTTGTGGGTTCGAGCTCCGCATCGGGCTCTGTGCTGACAGCTCGGAGCCTGGAGCCTGCTTTGAATTCTGTGTCTCCCTCTCCCTCTGCCCCTAACCCACTCACATTCTGTCTCTGTCTCTCTCAAAAATAAATAAACTTAAAAAAAAAAAAACAGAAAAAAAAACATTAACACCAAAAGGCCTGCCCAGTATCTGCTACGTGATACTGGGCTGGAAAGGCTGGTAGCCAATGCTGAGGACAAATTATTAGACTGATAATATATAAGAAAGAAAGAACTCAAAATAGTATCTCCACGGACAGCATGATTATAATGCCAGGGAATCAACAATAAAATACCATCAATAATAAGTGAACTTAGAAAAGCTGTAGGCTATAAGGAAAAAAACCCACTGCATTATTATCCATTAGGACCATTAAAGGAGATATATCAGGAAAGAGAAAAACAATTTATAAAAGCAACAAAATGTTTAAAAATGTTTAACTAACTTAGCTCAGGATATTAAAGATTTAATTAAGAAAAAAATATCAGGGGCACCTGGGTGGCTCCGTCGGTTAAGCGACCGACTTCGGCTCAGGTCATGATCTCACTGTCCGTGAGTTCGAGCCCCGCGTCGGGCTCTGTGCTGACAGCTCAGAGCCTGGAGCCTGTTTCAGATTCTGTGTCTCCCTCTCTCTGACCCTCCCCTGTTCATGCTTTGTCTCTCTCTGTCTCAAAAATAAACGTTAAAAGAAAAAAAAATTAAAAAAAAAAAAAAGAAAGAAAAAAATATCAGCACTAATGGGATGGATAAAAGAAGATAAATAACAGAAAAGAAATTGCTAAATCCTGGTCAAGATGTCAGTCCTTTATTATAATAAAGATAATACTTCCCAAGGAAATATAAGGATTTAATGTAACACAGATTTGAAATTCCTGTAGAATATAATTTAGATTTTGACAAATTAAGATCATAATTCTCCCAGAAGTATATAATAACACCAAATATGTAGGTCTTAAAATGTAACAATAGCAGGCTTATCTTACTAGATTTTTAAATATCTTACAAAGCAATAATGAACCAGTGTATGACATTTATGAGAAAAATGGACAAATCAACGTAATATATTTTAAGGTTCCAGAAATAAATAGAAACTCATAAAAGTCTAAGAAGAACCAGAAAGAATTAACAATGGGAAAAAAAACCCACTAGTTAATAAAACATAAAATTAGTATGGGATTCATTCATCACTCTATACCATATACAAGTCAAAGCATTAAGCATCAATCAATCAAACAAACAAAAAAAACTGTTAGAAAATAGAGAATAATTATCCAAGCTATGAGGAAAAAATTTTATACCCACTCAGAGAAGGATGCATTAAATACAGAAAGCCAAAACGTTTAACAAAACAGATGGCAATAGAAAAAAAACACTGGAAGGATACTATATAACCATGTAAGATCAACACACAGATTCTATTGAATCAATACTCAGAGAAAAATGCAGTTCATACATAGGAAATGTATACAGTAAGCCAAAACATGTAATAACATCCAGGCTCACTGGCACTGGAAAATTAAAACTTCAACTCTTAGATATGAAGGTAGCAAAAGCATTTAAAGTAACCACGCTGACGGGGTGTATGGAGACACAGTATGCTAGCAAGTCCCTAAATACACTATAAAAAGGTTCTGTGTTAAACCATGAAATGGAGGCTATACAATGTTCTTTTCAATACAATAATTCACATCTGAGAAAGATATTCTGAAGGCATAACTCCAAAGGACACAGTTTTTAATAAAGAAGTTTATATCGCTATTAAAAACAATAGCGGGGAATTAGAACAGCCCAAAAACTGCGGGAGCGTGTCTCACGAGAAGTTCAACAGGGAAGAGACTCAGAAGAAAGAGAACAGGAGACAGAGCAGTGAAAATACAAGTGGAGAAAAACTAGTGGCTTACACAATCAAGTTGACGGTCTATTTCTCGAGTTTCAAAGGAAGAAAGGTGCTTTAGTTCATATTTGAGTATTAGAGATGGGAAGGTACAGATAATAGCCCATCAATATTCCAGGATGGTAACTATGTATTATATAAGCTCTATTTTCCTGAATAACAGCAACAGAAAACAAAGCAAGGATTGCTGTAAAGTGGCCACAACTTGAAATGAACAAGTATCTGTCAAGACCAAACAGACCACCTGCTTTGTGACCCGGAGAAAAGTACGGCCAGGATGATTATCACTGGACCACGTTCCACAGACAGTCCCTTCAACGCCAGAACCCCACAGAGAGGGTGCGCCCCTCAGCCCACACCTCTGCCTTTGCTTAAGGGTACAGACCCAGAGACCAAATGTGCGTCCGGTTTTGTGCACCTACACAGACAGGTGAGTATTTAGAGGCGAGAAGACAGAAAACAGGTGATCGAGACTTCGTGCAAGGGACTGAATTTTAAGATTCTTGAGGATCCTGGGATGAGCCTGAGCAATACCATCTCCTCACTTCTCGGCAGCCACCTAGAGCTGAAAGAATCCCAAACTCGACGTGACCGCCAACTCTGTGACAATACTTTAGACAACCGTCGTCAACCGATCAACGTTCCAGAGGCTCAGGATTTCCTCCCTCTGCACAATTTGCTCTATTTCCAGTCTCTTTGATGTTGAAGGACTTCTTATTCTTACACAGTCACCGGACGCAAATGAACTGACAGCCTGGTGCTCCCGGAAAAGGACAGTAGCAGACACAGCACGACAAACACCAATATGAATGAACAAGATTCCAGCAAAGCAGCAAGACCCAATCTCACAACCCTGTTCTCTAAAATACAGAGATTAAGACAAAGCTGGTTCAAATACAAGAAAATATCCGAAAAATAAAGGCAGCAAAGGAAAGAAAACTGACAAATGCAAACTCACCCAGAACAACATAGGATCTCAGTCCGATTTCTGGGCTCCTCAAGCCGGTAAACTTAAGTTCCAGTTTCTTCCTCTTTCAAAATTTAGGGCAAGTATACATTTACAATGTAGTTTACAGAGGCAGAAAGGTTAGACCGATATACATATCAGGCCCATTTAGCCTCAGAATAATTTGCATCTTTATGCCTCCTATAAATAGCACCACTGTAAGTCAAATTCCACAATGATGCATACAGAAACAAAACAAAAAAAAGGGCTCTGTACCACAAAACTATTTCAAGATTACAAAACTCTCCCTTTCTCTCCACCACCTCCCCCCACCAGGATGACCGTAAGAGTGTTACATTCCTGCCCTTAGGCAGGTTGCTTTAGTGTTGGCCATCCCCGGAGCTCAAGTCCTGGGTGTCTTGGCCGGGTGTTCGTAAGACAACATCACTACAGAACCTGCAGCTCTCACGGGGATCATGATAAAGAACATCTTAAACCATTTCACAAATCAAAAAGCACCAAATCAAACACAAAAATGAAGTTTTCAGGGTATCTCCGTCCCTTCCTCTTTTCCTTATTTACATAATGGAAGCATTATGGTAATTAAGGAATGAGACTGGGCAGCTCAAATTCAAAACCCCCAAACCCGCCAATGGCCTTGTCTATGAAAACAAACCTCTTTCACCTTAAGACCAAGCACAAAACTTTTTTGAGTAGGGCATTTATGAACAATTTAACCAATGACTGACAATACAAAGTCCAAAAACACGTAAAAGGAAAAGATATAATAAAAAGACTACTGTAGTCGGGGCGCCTGGGTGGCTCATTCGGTTGAGCGTCAGACTTCGGCTCAGGTCACCATCTCACAGTTCGTGAGTTCGAGCCCCACATCCGGCTCTGTGCTGACAGCTCGGAGCCTGGAGCCTGCCTCGGATTCTTGAGTCTCCCTCTCTCTCTGACCCTCCCCTGCTTGCATTCTGTCTCTCTCAAAAGTAAATAAACATTAAAAAAAAAAAAAAGAAAAGAAAGAAAGAAAGACTACTGTAGTCAAATGCAGAGAATCCCGAAACTTTCCCCAAACTGCCTTACAGCCCAGCTAGCAGGCAATGGAAGAAAGATTAAGACACTTAAATGCTCCAACCCTCTGCCCCACCCAGAAAATCAGCATCTTCAGCTTCATTAAAGCAGAGAGGCAACTTCCAGATGTTGCTGAGCCATTAACACTCACAAGAATTTCCAACAAAGTCATCTGTATAATAGACACCAACACAATTTTGCCACGTTTCAATCCTATCTTTCCAAACTGCTCAACAGTCATTAAAATGGGGTACACGTGAAGCAGGGGTAAAAAGGCTTTCAGAAGGAACAGTGGAGGATGAGAGTCCTGGGCACGTTTATGGGGAAATGACCTATGAGAAAACAAGAAGCTGGATTTTATTTAAGGTTTGACATCTGAAAGACCAAATCCCAAAAGGGCAGCAGCAGGAAAAGACGAACACCAGGGGTCATTTGTCAATTTAAGTCCTGAGGTGGGTTACCCACGGACCCTCAAATGTGGACTAACCGTGGCCCATTTCCGTCTGGGCGTAGGTGCCAATTATCTCCAATCCTTTGCAGGAGAGCAGCCATTTCTCTTGCTGAGCAGTGGTGCCCTGATTCAGCAAGGTGGGAATAAACATGGAGTAATTGAGGCTCACAGGTTCCACAAAATTGACCAAATGTATTCTACAGGAGAGAAAAGAAAAGGGATCTCAGCCTTACTCTAGAAACTGCATTCTACTACCCATTCTTGTCAGACAGCCATGGCCCTCAGGGACTGAGGTTAGGACAATTTGAAGCCTTCTCTCAAGAAATTAAATCAGAAGTTTACCATTTCCCAGCAAAAAGGCCAAATCCAGTGGTATCTACTGCCTCCCCCTCAAGTCATTTCAGGGCCAGAAATCCTCTTTAATTCTACACTTCATCCAGGAAGCAAATTCTACCCATGTTTTATAGCTTAGAAACCCCTGTTTTTTTGTTTTGTTTTGTTGGTGTCATTTGTTGGTTTGATCGGTTGGATTCTTTGGAGTGTGTTTACTTTCAGATTTTACTTGTTCTGAAAATCAGAAGGAACCCCATACGACATTTATTTGTAGGACTGTTAACAAAAACAACTAAATAGTTTAATCTTTCCCTAGATAAATAAAGCAAACGTCTAGGATAGTAAATATATACTATACCCCAGGGCCAAACCACAGATCTCTAAAAGTCTTCCGAGTTTACAGATGGGAAGTAGGTAATGTGAGAATGTTAAATGTTTACTGCTGATGATCTTTGATAACCACTCCAGATGAAAGGAATTCCAATCATACTAAAATTCAGCCTTCAACTATTTTCTCATAAAATAGAATCTGTGGGTACACTCGAGTGGCTTAGTCGGTTGGGGATCTGACTCTTGATTTCGGCTCAGGTCACGATCTCACAGTCATGAGATTGAGGCCCTCGTTGGCTCCCCAATGATGCCTGCTTGAGATCCTCTCTCCCTCTCTGTCCCTCCCCTGCTTGTGCACCTGCACGCTGTCTCAAATAAAATAAATAACAACACAAACTGTGCAATAGTCAAAATACAATTTACATACGCTAGTCAGCTTGGTTATGCCTTTAAAGATTTTACCGGGGTCTATTTTGCTCTACCTACCTACCTACCTACCTACCTATGTTAAAGGACAAAACAAGTGTCACCTAACTGCTTTTCACAACTCTGCAAGGAATGAATAGGAAGCAGTGTCACCGGTTTATCTTGGTCTGTCCAATGAGGACAGCGTGAATTAAAAGAAAGAGGGAGAAGGCTGTCAGTTCACTTCTGGGGATTGAATCCCAGCCCCACCGCCTTTAGGTTGGAAGATCACCTTTAAGGGTGCTGTGGACAAGCTGAAACATCTAAGGAGTGCCTGGATCCGAGAAACATCAAAAATGTCCTTTTAACCCAGAGATTCTAGACTTTTTACACCAGTGTCAAATGTCATTAAACTAAGTGGAGAACAAGAGGAAAAAGGAGGGGTATGAATAGAAGAAGTGAATTGAGTTAGCTTCTCAGTAACTTGGATTAACAGGAGTTTCCTGCTGCTGGACTGTAGAGAAGCAACACCCCGCCTCACTGAAGTGAGCGTCAAAAGCCTGAGGAGGTGGATAAATGTAGAAATTGTTCTCTCAAAGGTAAGAGCACCACCGCATTCCTTAACAATCATATTTTCCTAAAAGAGGAAACAGACTTAGGAGAGTTTCTGAGAAATAGAAGCAGTAATTTAGGTGCTAAAAATGGTGGCAAGATAAGACACTCCTATTCCCTGGAGGGAAGTGAGGAGCTGTGGGTTTATAAAATGACGATACTGACACAATATAATTCTGGGAAACTCAGAGAGAAAAATACGTGACACAAAACAGACTGCCCGATGTTTATGTTAATAAACATAGTGAGATTCTTTTGAAGATACTCGAAAACCAACTCATGAACAAAATCCCAGTGCTTGTTTTTCAATTGTTTAATTCCCCCTGAAAATGCTTTTCAAGGAATCAGCTGTAAAACCTAAAGAGAGTAACAGATACCACGGCTGATCTGCATCAGAATTTTAAACAGTCTTAAGACCGTTTTAGTTTTCATAGTAAACAGGACAGTTAATAGACAAAATTACAGGAGAGTAGATTAGGAAAACAACTTTTACATTCCCCAAACAGCAAGGTTTTTACCCCGAAGACTGGAGAGCACATTTCTTTTATTGCTCGAGTTGAGAAATCTCAGTATTTTACTAATATTCCATCAACTTTAAAATATTCCCATATGTGAATTTTATTTTGAGATAGGAGAAATAATTGTAAAGAAACCAGTAAATGCTCAAAATCTCCAGAAAGAGAAATATTACTGTATTTCATCAGTTCTAGCATGTAATAAGTCAGGTGTATCTCACAACTAACAGGATGTCATAGTTAACTGGCTGCATTTCTTTCTTCTTAGCGCTACGTGAAACATGCATGTTAGTTACAATGGATGGCAGGTTGAAACTCAATGGCATTCAGTAACTGCCAAAACTGATTTTCAATCCCCTTTTCTCGCAGAAGTTGATCTCCCTGTCCTGTCCTAGAACCACTGGAAGGATATCAAAAGGTGGGTCAAATTTTGTACTCTACATTCCCTAAACAGCAAGGTCTATATCGTGAAAAACGATAGACGAAACTGGCTTGTGTCCTCTGCTCTTTAACCCACATAAAGGAATTTGTTCTACTTCATTGTGACTTCACTCCACTCTGGTTACACCACTGATTATGAAATCTCCTAACCAACTCTGAAACACATAGCATCAACCATTTAAAAGCAAAATGAAACAAACCTCTTCTTTTGGGTCGTTTCAAAAAAGAATAAAACCTTACTAAATTCTTAAATTTTACATAAAACCCAATTCAGGTAATTCAGACACATAGCCATCTAGGAGTTACTCAACCTCAATACTCCCACAGCCATGATGAGTTACAAACTTCAAAAGTGAAAAAAGAACATTTGGAAGCGAGTAAGTACTCTGATTTGGACTACCAAAAATAAACAAATCCTAACTTTATGACTAAAATGGAAAGGAGTTCTCAGGCAGTCCTAAGGGCCAGAGTAAATGATTCCATCCTCCACAATAATAACCAGGTCAGACTGAAAATAATTAGACACCGAACATATTAGAGGCAGTAGAATAAGGGACCATTTATATTAGTACATAAACGCAGAACTTGTAACATGTTCCATTCTTCTTAGCTCTTGAATATACACCATTCCCGTCACTTAATCTTTACTGATAGAAAATACTGGAATCCTTCTAAAATGTGGAAACCTAAAAAACGAAGTGCCCAGGAATAAACAAGAAGCATGAGAGAGGCTACAAGCCAAAGAAAGGACCTTGTGCTAAGGTCATGTAATTATAGTGTTTATTTAGATAAAGGCAAAAAAAAAAAAAGTGCTTGTTTCTAATTAAAAAACAAAACACAACAAAAAACAGACGGTCTGGAAAAAGTACATACTCTTTTCAGCATAAGGACCAAGGCATTTTGAGGTCTCCTATGCCCAAGAGCCATTTAAATCACACTGCCACCAGATTCAAGAATGCTGGGTTCTTAGAATGCTTTATATTCAATTCTGAAATCTTCATCCAACCCACATTTTCCATTATTTTCAACTCAACATCTACACTCTCATACGGAAAGACAATCTGCTATCGCTCCAAGATACTGTTTGGTCTTGCAACTAAAATTTGTCCCAGGGTCGGGGCGCCTGGGTGGCTCAGCTGTCTGACTTCTGCTCAGGTCATGATCTCGAGGTTCGTGGGTTGGAGCCCTTTTGTCCGGCTCTGTGCTGACAGCTCAGAGTCCGGAACCTGCTTCTGATTCTGTGCCTCCCTTTCTCCCTGCCCCTCCCTGCTTGCTCTCTCTCTCTCTCTCAAAAATAAATAACCATTAAAAAAAATTTTTTTTAATCATTCCAAATCCTGCCTCTAAATTTAACAAGCCTCCTTCTTACAAAGAGCAAAGTCATTTTGCAAGCAACTCAAATCACTCCAAGTTGAGATGTCTGAACCAAACAAATGGGTACTGATTCTTAAGAAGGGGAAAAAAAACCCCAAACCCTGCAGCATCTCCATTCATTATCGGCCTTCTACAAATGTCATCCTTTTAAAGGGCTTCCAGTACAAAAGCAGACACTGTTTTTCACACACATAACTTTAAAGTGGAGTGAAAATATGCAATTTGAGTCTTCAAACACCAAGTCCGATGGAAAAGGAAGCCACAGGCTGCGGGTTTAAATGTGAAGTTTGGGCTTGGGCACTTCATCTATGGGAAGGCATACCTACTTTTTAAACCACACGATTTCTTCAGGGTCTGCGATGCCAAACTCCCTCATCTTCTTCACCATGCTGGCGCTCTTCTTAACAGCCACCTCGTAACGCTGGCTGCGACTGAGGAAGTTCAAGTCCTCATGCTGGAAGTCTGGGTCATTCAGAATCAGGTTCTCTGCAAGGGAGTTAAAGGGCATCGAGAGGAAGACAGAAATTCAGGGCTCCGTGACCCCTTGAATCCCAGCAGCTTTCAGGGTGCGGGCACAGGTCCCCTCTCGGGATGGACGACATCCGTCACTCAGCCCCGGGGGGCCCCAGGGAGTGGGGGTCCCGGCTCCCCTACAGCTGAGCCCCGCGCGGCTCAGGCGCTGCGGCCTACTCTCCACAGCGCCCCCCCACGACTCCTCATCGAGGGAATCTCGAGCCGCGCTCGGGCAAGGAGGGAGGCCTCGTCTGCCGCCCTCACCGATCTCTCGGCGGCGCCGGGTGTTCTCGGGGCTGCCGTCCAAGACGTGCGTGAGCAGCTCCGGGTTGAAGCTGGCGGCTTCCCGCTCCCTGCGAAGATCCTGGTTCATGGTGGCGACCGGCAGCGGCGGTGGCAGCAGAAGCCAAGGTGGCGGCGGCGACAGCGACGACGGGTGTCCACGGCTCCAGCGCGGGCCCGGCCCTAAGAGCCGCCCCGGGACGGCGCGAGACCCCGCCCCCGCTCGCCTCGGCCCGCCCCGGCCCGCCCCTTTTCCTTTCCAGCCGCCCGTCTGCGCTCCGCCGACTGAGGCCCAGGCTGAGGCGGCGCCGGCGTGGACGCCGTGACCGCGGCCGGCAGGGGGGCGGACGAGCCCCCCGCTCTCGTCCAGGGAAGTCCTAGGGCGGCCCCCAGGGAAGGGGACCCCGGAAGACGAGCCAGAAATCGCCCTGGAGGAAGAAGCGCGGAGCTCCCGCTAACCCGCCCCTCCCTCGTCACGTGACCGCGCGGGGCGAAAAGAGGGAACCTAGGGCCGCCGCGACGCCCGGACAGGTTGGCGACGGGGTTGGGAAGGGGCGGGGCGACGCGACTGAGGAGGAGTGCGCCTGCGCCTTAGCAGTTGCCGGTCCCGCCGCTTCCGGGTCCGCGTGCAAAGGCCTCCCCGGAAATGAGGTGGGAAGGTGGACCCAAGGTTCTGGGCGGGGTTGAGTCTGTCGGCCGTGCGACGTTGTTGGGTTGGGTTGTCGTAGGATTTCCCCGAGCCCTTCCAGGTTGGAGGAAGAAAAAGGGACTAGAACAAAAGTCGCCCTGGGAAGAGACTCCAGTTATCTTGTGTTAAGATAATGGCATCCTTGCTGCCTGAAGCTTCGGGGAGCTGAGTATGGGATTGCCGGCGCTGCTCCCTGTCCGTGGGGTGGGTGTGGACCAGATTGTGACCGAGCTGGCAGTTTAGAGGTCTTGGAATCCGGACTTTTTTGTTTGCCCAGTTATCATCGTCGTCATCAAAGTAACAGTTGCCCACGTTTAGGGTACCTGTATCCGAGAATTTAATGAGAAAGCTCCCCATCAGAGGCAGCCCCCTTCAACCAGTTGTGTTTTTAATTCTGCTTACTAAAAAATTGCTAAACAAAATACTTACATGCTAGTTCCTGATTTCTTCTAGTTACCGTTTGACTTCATACCACGATAAATGAGGATCGAGCATAGTACACCATCCCCTTCTTTCTCTCTCCCTAATTTACCCTTGTAACTTGAAGCAACCTACTCATCCATTGGGTTTTAAAACTATGCACTCCGTTCTCTGTTACTTATTACATCAGTTTTTAGTAGTAATCCTGGGAATAGGTTAAGGTAAGTGAAGCATCCCCTTGGGACACAATTTAAGGGAGCACTAATCAAGATTGATAAAGGCAAGATAGTTGTTACTGATCTTTCCTTTTGTCTCAGTTCCCCATATACCAGGACTAGCCACTGTTGCTACGTTTTTAATGCCCCCAGACATTAAACTATTATTTAGTTTGGCTATTGTGTTTGGATTTTACTCCTCTTGTCAGAAGCTGGCTTTCCAAATACCACCAAGGTAACAATATACGACAAAAGTGAGGTGATGGCTTACTCAGGTAAGGGAGAGCACTCCTTGGCAGAGCTTTGGCAGGGCCTCAGGAGAAGGTAAGGCCAGAATTTATGGTGAGTTGGAAGTTTGGTTTAAGGCATGTCGTTCACTTCAGGGTCGGGTAAGAACTGATGCGCGACAGTGGAAAAATGGTGGAAACGTCAAGGCAAGAGAATTCAGATCATCTCAGCGGGCAAACTGGCTATTGATGGTCAAACCATTTGCATAGGCTGGACATTCAGGAAAAGTATTTAAAGGAAAAAAAAAAAAGTGCTAATGGAAGCTAAAGTCCCGTTAATGTAGGCAGTAAGATGTGGTTTGGGTTCTCTGTATCCAGGCTGAGTGTGGAGGTAGATGGTCTTTTCTTCATGAATACATTCACCTGTTCAGTAAATATTTAATACTGTACCAGATGCTGTGTTAGGCACAGGAGAGACTCTGAGGAATAGAGGAAACCCTGCCCTCCTGGAACTGGTCATCTAGTGGGAGACAGAGGCATTAAATAAGTAAACAAATCCCACTGTTTGAAATTGTATTATTCAGTAAACTGGAATGAAAGAAAATAAATGAAGCTAAGGGGATAGAGTGACTGGGGGTGGTGGAGAATGAGAATTTGGAGAAGGTCGACAGGGAAGGCCTCGCCGAGGAAGAGGAGGATGAGGTGGGGCCAAAGTAAGGAAAGAAAACCAGTTACGTGAAGGTCTGGGGAAGACCGCTCAAGTCTGAGGAAAAGCAAGTGTGCAGGTCCTGAGGGCGAGCTAGAGGAGGTGTGGTGGTAAACAAGGGCAGAAAGGTAGGCCAGGTGCCAACCCCATGTGGCATTGTGGGCCAACAAAAAGACTTTCAATTTTTTACTTTATTGATTTTTTGGAGACAGAGTGGGAGTGGGGGCAAAGGGCAGCGGGGGAGAGAGAGAGAGAGACAGAGATTGAGAATCTTAAGCAGGCTCACTGCTCAGCAAGGATCCTGATGAAAGACTCGATCCTACGACCCTGAGGTCATGACAGCCAAAATCAAGAGTCCGACAACTGACTCTTAGCCACCTAGATGCCCCAAGATCTTCAATTTTAACAGGAGTTTATAATAGGAAGCTTTTAGTAGATTTTCATTGGGGTTATGTGATCTGATTTACATTTTTAAACACTTTGTTGTGGAAATGTTCAAACGTACAAAGGTAGAAGGAATAATACAACAAACCCCATATACTTTTCCCCCAGGTCCAATAATTTTCCACTATAATTCCATCCACTTCCCTACCACATTAATTTTAAGTAAATTCAATATCCTATCACCTATAAATACTTTTAGGATGTATCTTTAAACTATTTTTAACATGATCCTAATATCATTATCACACTTGGAAATATTAGCACAAATTTCTTGTCATCATTGCAATCAATTCAAATGTTTCTTAAAAAACTATCTACAGTAGGGGCACCTGGCTGGTTCAGTCAGTTACGCATCTGACTTCAACTCAGGTCATGATATCGTGGTTGATGAGTTTGGGCACCACGTCGGGCTCTGTGCTGACAGCTCAGAGCCTGGAGCCTGCTTCGGATTCTGTGTCTCCCTCTCTCTCTCTGCTCCTCCCCTGCTCATGCTCTGTCTCTCTCTGTCTCAAGAATAAATAAACATTAAAAAAAATTTTTTTTAATAATAAAAATAAAAAACAATTACAAAAAAAATTGTCTACAGTTTGTTCAAACCAGGGTCCAGACAAAGTTTACGTGTTGCATTTGGTTGGGATAAGAATCTTAAGCCTCTTAATGTACAGGTTTCCACTATACGACTTTTTTTTTTTTTTTTTTTTACAATTTGTTGGAAAAGCTAGGTCATTTTTCACATTGAACTTCCCACAACCTGGATTTTTACCATCTCTGGATATCTTTGATGTTCTCTGTAAGCTGTTGGTTGTATCTAGAAGCATTGTGAGATTCAGACTTGAGGTTCTGGCAAAAAAAAAAAAAGACTCCCTGTGGCATATTTTCCATTTTAAAATATCACTCTGGCTGTTATGAAGAGAGCGAGCAGAAGGAAAATAGTGGGAACAAAGAGACGGTGATAAAGCTGATGTAAGCTTAGACTGGAGTGGCTTGGTTGGAGTCAGGTGCATAGATTCAATGTGTATTTTGAGGTAGAATTGACAGAAATTTGTGACGGGTAGGATGAGACCATGAGAAAAGGGAGACCTCAAGAGCAAGTACTGGGCTTGAGCCGATGGAAGATGGGGGTGTGACCTGGAGGTGATATGAGAGCCACAGGACTCGGTTCTGGTTAAAACATCACCTACCTGTGTCTATTTCCTCTCCTTCCCAGGACCCATCTAAATGGACCACGAGAACAGGAGAACAGTAATTATCAAATCAAGGAAATACAATGGAAATACAATACTATTGGTACAAGACTATAATCTACAAACCTTTTCATGGGTTTACAATTGTGCAGTTATGTCCTTCATCATACTTTTCTCCTGCAACCAAGATCAATCCAGGATCATGAATTCTATTCCGTTGTATTAGTTTTCTAGGGCTGCAACAAAGTACCACACACGGGGTGCCTTAAAGAACAGACATTTATTGTCTTATAATTCTGGAGATCAGAAGTCCAAGATCAAGATGTAGACAGCTTTGGATCCTTCTGAGGCTGTGAGGGAGAGTCTGCTCCATGCCTCTCTCGGCTTCTGATAGTTTGCTGGCAGTCCTTGGTGTTCCTTGATCTCTGTGCACATCACTCTGACCTCTGTTTCCATCTTCACGTGGCCGCCTCCCTGTGTGCATGTCTGTGTCCACCTCTCCCCAACTATAAAGACACCAGATTAGAGCCCATCCTAACGATCTCATTTTAACTTGATTACCTCTGTGAAGTCCCTGTCTCCAAATAAGGTCATATTCTGAGGTATTAGGAGTTAGAATTCCAACATACCTTTTTGAGGGGACACATTTTACCCCCTAACAGGTGACGTGTCTCTTTAATCTCTTTTAACTGGAGCAATTTCTTTGTCTTCTGTGACTGACGTGTTTGAAATATATAAGCCATTTATTCTGTAGAATGTGCCTCAATTCAGAAGTCTGATATTTCTTCATGATTAGATTCAGGTTATGCATTTTTTTTGTAGAAATATCACAAAACAGGGGTGCCTGGGTGGCTCAGTCGGTAAAGCAGCTGACTTCGGGTCAGGTCATGATCTCACAGCTTGTGAGTTCAAGCCCCATGTCGGGCTCTGTGCTGACAGCTCAGAGCCTGGAGCCTGTTTCAGATTCTGTGTCTCCCTCTCTCTCTGCCCCTCCCCTGCTCACACTTTGTCTCTCTCTCTCTCTCTCTCTCTCTCTCTCAAGAATAAATAAAACATTTAAAAAAAATTTTTTTAAGAAATATCACAAAACAATGTGTCTGAGTGCCTCAGTGTCTGAGTACTGTTCCTGAGTACAAAACAATGTGTCTGAGTACTGTACCTCAGGCGGTACAGTAAGGTCATATTTGCTAAGTTCCTTTACCGTGAAGTAGATCATTTTTCTGTTTGTAATTAATAGGTAATCTTTGGGCAGATCTGTTGAGACCAGGTAAATAGCCTGTTCCTCATCGGACTCTTACCCAGTACATGTAACATTCATTGATGATTCTTCTCTGAATACATTTTTACTCTGGTGATTGCAAAACTTTTAAAGACACGGTACGCAATCCTTTTATTTTGTTTTTGTAAAATTCACTTCGTTGAGGTTACATTTAAAATTTGTAGCAATCCCCATGTGATAGAATCTTCTGAGGCCAAAGTTCAAACAACCTGATGCAATTTGAACTTTAAAGTTGAAGGTTCGTTGTGCAATATAAGCTAACAAAGAATTCTAACTTTACAAACACTTATGAGTCAGGGTTGGTGATCAAGCCCAGGTGGGGGACGGTGTGGTGCTCTGAGACAACATGGGAGCATCACGCCCCTTCCCACATACCTTGCTCCACACGTCTCTTCCATCTGGCTGTCCCTGACTCTTATCTTTTTATAATAAACCGAGGATCTCTTCCAATTGTGGAGTAGTAAACATATACGATCAAGATTCTTATCCCCTAGAAGGAAACCCAAAGCTGATAAAAGCTGTAATGATCTTGGTTTTGGGTGTTACCTCTCTGTCCTTCAGTCCTACTGCAGAAATCTTAGCAATTGCTTCAGAAAAAAAAGGAAGAAGCAGTCACACTGGGTCACTATCCTTCCCATCCTTCCCGTATGGTATTTTCTAATTTCCCAGTTGTTTTTTAAAAAAGAAGAAGAAGAAGAATATTTCTCTTGTTCATACCATGGAATTTTCTCCCAGAAGTGGATATTGTGCCTTGGGCAATCAATGAAAAGGGAAGGCTCGGAAGTACAGGTTATACCAGTACTCAGACTTCTAAAGGCATTATTTGAAATCCTGCTGAGCCACAAGAAAAGCCAGTCCTGACATACCTACTCAGAAACTCTTGAATGTCTGATGATACATAGATAATGATTTGGTGAGCCCGCTGTGCTTTGTAAATTAACAGACATGTCTTAATAAACACATAGCAACTTTTGTTCGAAAAAAAATCAATGAGGTTAAAATTTACAAAAGCGCATGCCCCCTCCCCAGAGTCAATTCCACTGTATGATAATTCAAAAAATAATAATAAATTTAGTGATGTGGTTACTTACAGCTTACAGTATATGTGGTGTCTGAGAGCGAAAAAATTACTTTTTACAAAAGATTCAAAGTTTTCACCTTTTTGCTAGAGTGGACAGAATTGTCCCCATTATTCCAAAACAGAAACCACAACATTTTCCCCTTACAGCTGACTTTTGTTTTTTTGTTTTTTTGTTTTTTTTTTTTGGTTTGTTTTTTTGCTTCTCTCTCATGCCAGAGATGATTAGGGGGCTCTCTCATTTCTGGGGACAGGAACGGCTCTGCTCCCTGGTCACAGTGATTAGAACATCGGCACTTAGGGCAAAATAGGATGGGGCCTTGGCCAGTTGCCCCATGCTGCTTGAAATGACACTGTCTTGAAATGACCTTAGAACATTGACCAACAACACTCCTGATGAGCCCCACGTTAGAGGTCCTGAAACCAATTGTGCAAGTTTCTAGGTAACATAAACTTCTGCGCTAAAGCTGTGTCCTCTGGTTTTTCCAAGAATCTTACTGGGGATGATATAATTACAAATTTCTTTGTTTATATGTCCATTGGCGCATCCTGTCAAATAGCTGAAGCTGTCACCTTCAGGATTCCTTTGTCATTAATCCTCATGGTCCTCTCCTTGTGTCGTTGAACTCTGGAGTGTTCTTTTGCTCTCACATATGCAAATGTACATATTAGATGTAAACGCCTGCTCCTTACTTTTTTTCCTAATGATAGATCTTGGAGATCTTGCCATGCAAACGCATATAATGTGTCATCGTAAGAAGCCTGCTGAATGTCCATAGTATCATTATTACATCACTTATATAACTGGTCTTTTCTTTCTCTTTTAAAATTTTTTTATTTATTTTTGAGTGACAGAGACAGAGCATGTGTCGGGGGGGTGGGCAGAGAGAAAGGGAGACACAGAATCCCAAGCAGGCTCCAGGCTCTGAACTGTCAGCACAGAGCCCCCATGCGGGGCTCAAACTCATGAACCGTGAGATCATGACCTGAGCTGAAGTCGGACACTTAACCGACTGAGCCACCCAGGTGCCCCTTCTCTTTCTCTTTTTGAAATTACTAACAAAAACTCGTAACCCTAGTGTAACCATGAGAAAGACATTAGACAAAACCGAAACTGAAGATCATAGTACAAAATACCTCAAAATTCTCAAGGTCAAAAGGCAAGGAGAGTCTGAGAAATTATCACAGCCTAGAAGAGTCTAAAGAGACCTAACAACTGAATGTAATGCGGCATTCCAGAAGGGACTGTGGAACAGAAAAGGGACATTAGGGAAAAAACTAAGGAAATCCAAATAAAGTATGTTGTTGAGTTGTTAATAACATATTGATATAAGTTCATTAATAGTGGCAAATGTGTCGTACTAATGTAAGATGTTAATTAGAGGGAAAACTGGGTATGATTTACAGGGTTGCTGGTTTTTTTTTTTTTTTTCTTTCAGTAGGCTCCACTCCCAGCACTGAGCCCAACGTGGAGCTCGAACTCGAGACCCTGAGATCCAGAAGTGAGCTGATAACAAGAGTTGGACGCTTAACCAACTGAGCCACCCAGGTGCCCCTACAGGTTTTTTTTTTTATAAATTTTTTTTTTTTTATGTTTATTTATTTTTGAGAGAGACAGAGACAGAGACAGAGTGTGGGCGGGGGAGGGGCAGAGAGAGAGGGAGGCACCGAATCCGAGGCAGGCTCCAGGCTCCGAGGTGTAGCACAGAGCCCAAGGTGGGGCTCAGACCCACGAACTGTGTAATCATGACCTGAGCTGAAGTCAGAAACTCAACCGACTGAGCCACCCGGGCACCCCGAAATATTTTGTTTTTTATTAAACTGCTACCCACTGGAACTAGCCTTTCCTGTGTGGCTGGTCTCAGGAACCTGCTAATCTCAGTCTTGTGTTCTGCTTGGTTTGTCAGGAATCTTCAAAAATCCACCTCTGCTCTTTGAGATGCTACCCAAACCTGGGATCTATTACTTCCCCTGGGAAGTCAGTGCTGGCCAAGTTCCCGACGGGGGCACACTGAGAACATTCGGAAGGTCAGAATGGTTTTTTTCACATAGCCGGGGGAATGTTTCAATTCGTCACCCCTACCCCCAACAGAGAAAAACTAATTAAAATAGTTTTATTATAATTTTGTCTAGTAATTTTTTTGATGTTTTTAGAAGTTTTATTTGACTCACGACTTCAACATCAAGAGTTGTATGCTTCCCTGACTGAGCCAACCAGGCGCCCCTTGTTTAGTTATTTTATTCTTTTAATTTTTTAATGTTTGTTTGTTTATTTATTTTGAGAGAGGGAGAGATAGAGAGCAAGCAGGGAAGGGGCAGAGAGAAAGGGAGACAGAATCCGAAGCAGGCTCCAGGCTCTGAGCTGTCAGCACAGAGCCCGATGCGGGGCTCGAACCCCCGAGCCGTGAGATCATGACCTGAGCCGAAGTCGGACACTCAACCGACTGAGCCACCCAGGCGCCCCTAAATGCTAAAAAACTAGTATGTTTTCATTGTACAAAATGTAGACAGTCCCTAAAAGTATAAAGAAAGCAAGCAAAAAGACATGTAATGCCACTTACTGTCTGGACAGCCACTGCTAACCTTTTGGTGATTACTTGACATGTTTTCACGTGTATGTACGTACATGAATATGAGAATGGGTGTGTGTTCATACAACGTGTATAGCGTCATTAGTCATTAGGGAAATGCAAATTAAAACCCACGATGAAGGGCGCCTGGGTGGCTCAATCAGTTAAGCATCTGACTTTATTTTTAAAGGGATGTCTTTCTTTCTTTCTTTCTTTCTTTCTTTCTTTCTTTCTTTCTGTTCTTTCTTTTCTTTCTTTCTTTCTTTCTTTCTTTCTTTCTTTCTTTCTTTCTTT
>NC_064814.1:5283361-5312974 GCF_023721935.1 Panthera uncia | reverse complement strand
TTTCTTTCTTTCTTTCTTTCTTTCTTTCTTTCTTTCTTTCTTTCTTTCTTTCTTTCTATTTTGAGAGAGAGAGCAAGCAGGGGAGGGCCAGAGAGAGAGGGAGAGAGAGAATCCCGGGAAGGCCCCACACTATCAGTGCAGAGCCTGATGCAGGGCTTAAACTCACGGACCGTGAGATCACAGCCTGAGCTGAAATCAAGAGTTGGACACTTAACTGACTGAGCCATCTAGGTGCCCCAAGTATCTGACTCTTGATTTCAGGTCAGGTCATAATCTCAAGGCTCATGAGTTTGAGCCCTGCATTGGGCTTGGCACCAACAGTGTGGAGCCTGCTTGGCATTCTCTCTCTCTCTCTCTCTCTCTCTCTCTCTCTCCCAAAACAAGTGAATAAACTTAAAAATATATTTAAGAAAAAGCCAGTGAGATGCTCCTATACACTCACTAGAGTGGCTAAACTTAAAAAGACTAATAACATGGGGATACCTGGGTGACTCAGTTGGTTAAGAGTCCAACTCTTGATTTCGGCTCAGGTCACGATCTCATGGTTCCTGAGTTCAAGACCCACATCGGGCTGTTCAACGACAGTGTGGAGCCTGCTTGGGATTCCCTCTCTCTCCCCCGCTTCTCTCTGCCCCTCCCCTGCTCTCTCGTGCTCTCTCAAAAATAAATAAACTATTAAAAAAATTTTAAAAAGACTAACAAAACCAAATGCTGGAACTCCTGTACACACTCCTGGTAGGAATGTAAAATGGTACAACTGTTTTGGAAAACAGTTTGGCAGTTTCTTTAAAAGCTACACAGGGGCTCCTAAGTGGCTCAGTTGGCTGAGCATCTGACTCTTTGATTTCAGCTCAGGTCATGATCCCGGGGTCATGGGATCGAGCCCCGCTTAGGGCTCTGCACCGAGTGTGAAGCCTGCTTGAGATTTTCTCTCTCTCTCTCTCTTTAAAGTAAAAGAAAGAAAGAAAGAAAGAAAGAAAGAAAGAGAAAGAAAGAAAAAAGATTTAAAAGGTAAACATGTATCTCATGTGGTGCCTAACTGGCTGAGTCCATAGAGCATGAAACTCTTATGATCTCAGGGTTATGAGTTCGAGCCCCACATTGTGTATAAGTGATTACTTAAATTAAAAAAAAAATATATATGTATGTATATTTATATATATATATATATACATATATATATATATACATACATATATATACACATATATGTGTGTGTGTGTGTGTGTGTATGAACATATGTCTATCATGATCCAGCTATTCTACTCCTAGGCATGTACTCAAGAGAAATGAAAACATGTCTGCACCAAGATTTGTGCACAATATTTTAATTTTTTAAAATGTTTTATTTATTTTTGAGAGAGACAGAGAGACAGAGCATGAGCAGGGGAGGGGCAGAGAGAGAGGGAGACACAGAATCTCAAGCAGGCTCCAGGCTCCGAGCTGTCAGCACAGAGCCCGACGCGGGGCTCGAACTCACAGACCACGAGATCATGACCTGAACCGAAGCCGCTCGCTTAACCTACTGAGCCACCCACACGCCCCTTGTGCACAGTTTATAGCAGCTTTCTTTGTAATGGCCAGAAACCAGAAGCATCCCGGATGTCCATTTGAGTGAATAAATAAATCGTGGTGTATCCACACAATGGGATCCTACTCAGAAGAAAAATGGAGTGAGCTATTGTCACGTGCACTGATACGGATGAATCTCAAAATAAATATGCTGAAGTAAGGAAACCAGGCCCCCCCACCCCCAAAGTTACATGTTGTATGACTCCTTTTATATAAAAGTCTAGAAAATGCAAAGTAATCCGTAGTGGAAAACAGGAGACCGGTTGCCTGCGGGAGTTCCCTGGGTGTGGCACGTAGGAGGATTACAAAAAGGCAAGAGAACTTTTCAGGGTGATGAAAATGATATGTTCCTGTCTTCATTCTCAAGTGTGTACAATGTCCAATGTCAGATTTTGTCCCTTAAGTATGTATTGTTTATTGTATGGCAGTTATACCTAAGTAAAACTGGAGGGGAAGACCGTATGTTGTAGAGTGTTCAAACAGAGGAGGGCAAAAGGCTTGAAGAAGCACTTCCTAAAAGCAGATATACATAACAATTAGCAGTCCTACAAATAAGTGAACAATTTTGCATATGACGATTAAAAAATATCTATGTATATACACTCAAATGGACAATAAGCACATGAAAAGATGCTCAACGTCATTAGTCACCAGGGAGATGCAAATTAAAACCACAATGATATGGTATTTTCATGCCCAGTAGAATGGCTAAAATTAAAAAGACTGACCATACCAAGTACTGGCAAGGATTCGGAGTGACTAGAATCCTCAGATGTTACGGGTGGGGTGCAAAATGGCACAACCATTTTGGAAAACAATTTGGCAGTTTCTTTTTTTTTTTTTTTTTTTTTATGATTATTTATTTTTGAGAGAGAGACACACAGCACGAGTAGGGGAGGGGCAGAGAGAGAGGGAGACACAGAATCCGAAGCAGGATCCAGGCTCTGAGCTGTCAGTACAGAGCCCGATGCGGGGCTTGAACCCATGAGGCTTGCCAGATCATGACCTGAGCCGAAGTCAGACACTTAACCAACTGAGCCGCCCAGGTGCCCCTACACACTTTTTTTTTTTAAGAGAGGGAGAGAGAGAGCGCATATGCGTGCAAGTGGGAGAAGGGCAGAGAGAGAGAGAGAGAGAGAGAGAGAGAGAGAATCTTAAGCAGGCTCCCCACTTTATCCCATGACCCAGGGATCATGACCTGAGCTGAAATCAACAGTTCGATGCTCAATTGACTGAGCCACCCAGGCACCCCAAACAAATTATTTTTAATAATTTCAATGGTGTCCTACTGAGCAATAAAAGGAATAAACCACTGATTTACCCAACAGCATAAATGAATCTCAAAACCATTATGCTGACCGAAAGAAGCTAGACACAGAAGAATACATATTGTTCTGATTCTATTTCTATGAGGTGCTTGAGTAGAAAAATTCATCTGTAGAGACCAAAGGCAGATCAGTGGGTTGCCTGGGATGGGAGATGGGGAGATTGATTTCAGAGCAGCACAAGGGAACTTTTGGGGCTGATAGAAATGTGCCAAAGCACCCTGAAATGTGGCGAATCTTAATTGGGGTGGTGGTTATATAAGTGTATGCTTTTGTCAACACTCTTTAAACAAATGCCTTTTAGTGCATAGAATTTGTATCGTAACAATGTAGACTGAAAACGATTTTCTGACTTGTTGCTGCCATTTTTATATCTCTGACCGGAGTCCCCTGGATTTGTGGGGCTCCCGGCACCTTTTGAGCTTTTCGTGTTTGTTCTGTGTGTGGATACAAATGATCACACTTTTCCTGACCTGCAGGTTGTGCCTCTATGACGTGGCTCAGTCCCGAGTCACCCTGAGGGCTCAGCATGGATCTGACGAGCACCAGATCCTGGTGTGTACCAAGTTGGTAGAGCCGTTCCAAGCCCAAGTGGACTCCATGTATCTTGTCCTTGGGGAGCTCGAGCACCAGGGTGAGTCGTGGCCTCACACACTCTTTTCCCTGTGGGTCCCGAGTGGGACAGTCTTCAGTCAGGATGGGGCCTGGCTTCTGACCCAACAAGAGTCCCTCACTGGGGTTAACTTTCCTTCTAAACCAGCCCACAAGTTCAAGGACTCGTGGGAAACGGAAGTGAGAGAGGAGAGAACCCATTAATTTCCAAAGGCGTACCATGTGCTAGGCCTGGTACTGGATAGTTTGCTTAAATCTTTGTGAATCTGCCCACCGGTCTTCAACTGAGTCTTAACTGTTGCCGTTTCACAGGTGAGAAAACCAAGGCTCAGAGAGGATGGGGTTAGAATAATAGGCCAAGAAGTCAGGGTGAGAGAAATAGAAGGGAAGGAGTATCAGCAACCTGGGAGAATCTCTCCCAGGCATCAAGAGTCGAAGGTTGCTCTTTTTTTTTTTTTTTAATGTTTATTTCTGAAAGGGAGAGAGAGCGCGAGAGAGCGTGCGTGTGTGTGCACAAGAGCAGGGGAGGGGCAGAGAGAGGGGGACAGAGCATCTGTGCTGTCAGCACAGAGCCTGATGTGGGGCTCAGACTCACAGACCTCGAGATCATGACCTGAGCTGAAGTTGGACGCTCGACCGACAGAGCCACTCAGACGTGCCGAAGGTTGTTGTTTAAAACCTAGGTACTTGAATGAATTCTTTGCTTCGCTCTCTGGCCATTCCTGTGTCATCTTCCTTTACACAGCTGATATCATACTATGTAATGTTGTATCTGGTTATTTTGGCTTCATCTACATTGTGAACATTTCCCCAGGTTTTAAAAGTTTGTGTAGACATAGTGTTTTATAGCCATATAATATTTTATATGTACCTTGAGTCACACGACCATTGCACGTGTATATTGTTTCCGTTTTTTGCTCTTACAAAAATACTGTACGTTGACTGGTTAAAGAAATTATAGTATATTCAGTCAGTGGGATGTTATGCAGCCATTAAAAATGGTGTTGTAGGGGCACCTGGGTGGCTCAGTCGGTTAAGCGTCTGAGCTCAGCTCAGATCATGATCTCACAGTTTGTGAGTTCGAGCCCCACATTAGGTTCTGTGCTGACAGCTCAGAGCCTGGAGCCTGCTTCAGATTCCGAGTCTCCCTCTCTCTGCCCCTCCCCTACTCATGCTCTGTCTCTACCTCTCAGAAATGAATAAACATTAAAAAAAATTTTTTTTAAATGGTGTTGTAAATCTTTATCAGTTGACATGAAGATATGTTCATAATATCTTACTAAGAAAAAGCAGTTTACAGGGGCGCCTGGGTGGCTCAGTTGGCTGAGTGTCCGACTTCGGCTCAGGTCATGATCTCATGGTCCGTGAGTTCAAGTCCTGTGTTGGGCTCTGTGCTGACAGCTCAGAGCCTGGAGCCTGCTTCGGATTCTGTGTCTCCCTCTCTGACCCTCCCCCAGTCATGCTCTGTCTCTCTCTGTCTCAAAACTAAATAAACATTTAAAAAAATTTTTAAATAAATTAAAAAAAAAGAAAAAAAGAAAAAGCAGTTTACAAAACAGTATGTATTGTAAGATCACATTTTTTAAGATTTTGTTTTTAAGTAATCTCTATATCCAACGTGAGGCTCGAACTTACAACCCTGAGATCAAGAGTCACCTACTATCCCAACTAAGCCAGCCAGGCACCCCTAATATACATTTTTTTTGCATACATCTATGTATATGAAAGATTATTCACCGAAATGTTAATAGAAGTTATTTCTGGTGGTGGGATTGTGGGATTCTTTGTATTTTTATTAGCATTTTACAGTGAAAACATATTGCTTTTTTTAAATCTTTCCTTAAAAATGTTTTTAATTGATTATTTTGAGAGAGAGAAAGAGAGAGAGAGCATGAGAAAGGCAGAGAAAGAGAGAATCCCAAGCAGGCTCTGTGATGTCAGCACAGAGCCTGATGCAGGGCTCAAACCCGCGAACTTCAAGATCATGACCTGAGCTGAAATCAAGAGCCGGGGGCACCTGGGTGGCTTAGTTGGTTAAGCATCCAACTTTAGCTGAGGTCATGACCTCACTGTTCATGAGCTCGAGCCCCCCCCATCGGGCTCTGTGCTGATAGTTCAGAGCCTGGAGCCTGCTTCAGATGTTGTGTCCCTCTCTCTGCCCCTAACCCACTCACACTGTGTCTCTCTTCCTCAAAAATAAACATTTCAAAAAATTTTTTAAATAAAAGAGTCAGAGACTTAACTGACTGAGCCACCCAGGTGCCCCGAAAATGTATGCTTTTATAGCCAGAGGGTAAAAATGTTAAAAAAAAAAAAATTGTCTACATTGAGATATATTAAAAATGCCACACTTAATACCCTTCGGCACTAATCTCTGTCCACTTTCTGATTATTGCCTCAGGGTAGTTTCCTGAACATAGAATTGCTGTATCAGAGGATACAAACACATATGTTTCTTGCTTTACATCACCAACGTCCTTTCTAAAAGTCAGGGTGGTTTTTAACCCTGGATGAAATGTACTAGAAGAAATGTTAATGTTCATGTTTAATTATCTTTGATTTCATAATAGTTCATCTTTATTCAGGCTCAAGCCTTGGAGCTCACAGAGTTCCTGCCCTCCTGTTGATTTGAGAGAGGCATCAGGAGGGGGCTGCGAATGGGTACGACGGGCTTTTGCACAAATGATTTCTACTTTGACTGCAGCCCCAGGTCACCTGAGGCTGTCTCCTGTACCCCCAGCCCTGCACTGAATCCTGGGAGCTCTCGGGAGCCCACCGCACAGAGTCTGGGGTGCTAAGGCCTGCTTGCCAATACAGAGAGGGGTTGAAGCTTAGGACGGCAGGCCAGGATGAGAGCAGGACCTGGCGTGGATGTTCAGAATTACTTGTGGGAAGAAAAATGGGAAAAAACCTGTGCAAGTTCAACCCATGTAATTTTTTTAATTTAATATTTTCAAATCAAATGTGCGCGAGTGGAATGGTAGAATGGGCCTCCCTGTCTGTACCCATCACCCAGACTCGGCCGGGATCCATAGTCTACGTACGGTTCCTGAGTCTCCACTGCCTGCATTTACTTATTTGTTTTATTGGTGTCCGGAAACACCTCGCAGGTCTCTAACATTACCACAGTCATACTCCAATAAATTGACTCTTCTGCATACAATAGAATACATTTGTCCGTGTTCACTCTCCTCCTCGCCATGGCTTTTTTTTTTTTTTTTTTTTTTTTTTTTTTAAGAGAGAGAGAGAGACAGAGACAGACAGAGACGGAGGATATGAAGCCAGCTCCCCGCTGAGAGTGAAGAGCCCTGTGCGTGGCTTGAACTCATGAACCATGACATCTTGATCTGAGCCAAAGTCAGATGCTTTAACCGACTAAGCCACCCAGGTGCCCCTCCATGGCTGTTTAAAAAATTGGTTAGTTCAGATCAAGATCCCAAGTCTATATATGGCATAAAGACTTGGGTTACATACCCCAAGTCTCTTGTAATATTTGTGGTTTCTTTTTTTTTTCTTTATTTTTTTTTTTAATTTTTGAAAGAGAGAGAGAGAGAGAGTGGGAGAGGGGTAGTGAGAGAGGGAGACACAGAATCCGAAGCAGGCTCCAGGCTCTGAGCTGTCAGCACAGAGCCCGACACGGGGCTCGAACTCATGAACTGCCTCGCGGCTCATGACCTGAGCCAAAGTCGGACGCTCAACTGACTGAGCCACCTAGGTGCCCCATCTTTTTTTAAATGCCATTTATTAGAGAACTCGGGTCTGGAATTGGCCAATTGCTTCCTCCTGGTTACGTTAAACCTTCTCCGTCCTGCCTTTTCCTGAGGGTAGTTCAGGGACAGCACGGGGTCAAAGAGAAGGAAAGGTTCTTTAGATAGGAATCACAGTCAATAAATGCAAGAAACTTCGAGAGGCACCTCTTTGAAAGCCCTGATGAAATAATGAATCTAGGCAAAGATCGATCTTATCACTGGCTGATCCCATTGTTCCATGAATGACTGGAACGTTGCAAAGCCGGAGTCAGCCAGCAGCACCCACACCCGCCCGATAAGCCAGACACCGCAGAAGTGGATTGATCAGTGTTGCACCTGCGCCGTGACTCACTTTGAAAGCACAGACAGCACCACTCTCAAGTGTCTTTGCGCCCCCGCTCCCCAAAACTGAACCTGAATAATCAAGCCTCAGATCAAGCAGCAGTCTCCCTAGGCTCTGGCTACGTTACTGCTTCTCCTTACTTTCATCACAGTCTATTTTTTTCTTTCTTAAAAAAATGTTTCAGAGGCCCCCCCCCCGGGTGGCTCAGTCGGTTAAACGTCCAACTTTCAGCTCAGGTCATGATCTCATGGTTCGGGAGTTCGAGCCCCACGTCGGACTCTGTGCTGACAGCTCAGAGCCTGGAACCTGCTTCGGATTCTGTGTCTCCCTCTGTCTCTGCCCCTCCCTCACTCACACTCGGTCTCTCTCAAAAATTAATAAACATCAGAAAAAAATTTTTTTAAGTTTCCCCCAAATTTCTAATTTCTGAATAGCACATGCTCATCATTGGCAACTGACACGGGAGGAAAGACAACAATGAGGGGGGGAGGGGCAGAGTGTGGGCTGAACCTGGAGGTGGCCACTGATCCACATAGACCAAGGTGCTCCTGTGTGGCTGCTTTCAGATCTCCTCCGTATGTCCTGTCCCAGCCAGATTCCAAGTCCTTTGGGGCACAAAGGTCATCTAGACACAAGACAATGCCCTGTGGCAAGCTTAGCAGTTCTGATGACAGAAAAGAGGCCACTTAAGGTCACTTTCTGAAATTTGTGCACACAGCTAGCCAAGAGGCACAAAAAGGCGAAGCTATGTCAGAAACCTGCTGGCTATGACACGTTCCTTGGGCACCATCTAAGGGCTCAAGGACTTCCTGCCCAGGGATTGAGGTTTGGGGATGTAGGCTTTCCCCCAGTGCTGCTCCAGAGTCCCTAGACTTCCTAGGCTGCAGGTGACCTTGCCTACAGCGAGAGGGCTGCCCTAGGGCCCTCGCCATAAATCCCATAAACCCCACCTGCCTGGTTTTCTTCCAGCTGACTGTTGTTCCCTTACAAGCCTTCCTGTCGTGTTCTCTAAAACCTTCCCCCCTCCCTGAAAGACTCCTTTTTTTTTTTTTTTAATTTTTTTTTTTAACATTTATTTATTTTTGAGACAGAGACAGAGCATGAACGGGGGAGGGGCAGAGAGAGAGGGAGACACAGAATCCGAAGCAGGCTCCAGGCTCTGAGCCATCAGCCCAGAGCCTGACGCGGGGCTCGAACTCACAGACCGCAAGATCGTGACCTGAGCTGAAGTCGGACGCTTAACCGACTGAGCCACCCAGGTGCCCCTGAAAGACTCCTTTTTATGCTCTCACCTTCGATGGGACTTGCCTGAAACCTGGCTCTTCCCCAGGACAACAGCTCTCCTCCTGTCCCCAAGTGGCACCTGGTCAGCTTCCCAGGTCACTGCCGCCACCAGACCCAGAGAGGTGCCAGCAGCCAGCTGGCTCCTCAGGTCTGCCGTTGTGAATCCTTATCCTTCTCTGCGGCCAACCGGTTCTGCCTGCAGGCGCCTCTTGCCCCACCTCTGCGTCCCATGGCCGCATCTCTGCCACCTGAAACTGCGGCCTTGCGACCTCGTACCTACCTGTCTGCTGCTCTCTCCTCTGCAGCGCCCCGCAGGACCTGTGGACCTGAGACACTCCTTCCTTTTTCTCCCACCTTCTCTGCCCTTTGCTTTCCCCTCCTCTAGCCCCACCTCACTCTGAGGGCAGCCCCTTTGCTGGCAGAACTTTCACGCCCTCGTTTCTATCACAGTGGCCCGATCAACTCCCGACCTTCGCCCTCTCGGGTCCCACCTGTTGATGGAGAAGGTTCACATGCTCTGTGGATTCCCAGCATGATGGTTTCAAGGTGTCCTGCCGCACCGGGCCTTCTGCGTGTCCCAGTCAACCCACCCTCCCGTGGTTCACAACATCTTTTCAGCCACTCACCTGTCACACATCTGCTTCATCACCTCCATGCTTTCGGCAGATGACCTTGCCTCCTATGTCCCGGGTGAAATCTTAAATGACCTGCGTCCACACCCACCAGACGCTCCTTGCGTCTCGTCTGGGAGAGAGAAGGGTCCGACCTCCGTGCGGCTCAGCCCCTGTGCTGTGACGCACAGCCTGCCCTTCCGTGGGGACTTTGCTCTCCCAACTGAGTCCTTATCCTGTTCCCACTGCTTCTTCCTTCTCAACACATAAACCCCTCAAGCTTCTTGTATATTAAAATAATAGTGTCCTGGGGCGCCTGGGTGGCTCAGTCGGTTAAGCGTGACTTCGGCTCAGGTCGTGATCTCGCGGTTCGTGGGTTCGAGCCCCGCGTCGGGCTCTGTGCTGACAGCTCGGCACCTGGAGCCTGCTTCCGGTTCTGTCTCCTTCTCCCTCTGCCCCTCCCCCACTTGTGCTCTGTCTCTATCAAAACTAAATAAACGTAAAATTTAAAAAAAATTTTTAATAATAGTGTCCTCTTCTGTGTCCCTACCTCGCTGTGGCCCTCCTTCTCTGGGCAAACGTCCTAAAAGCAGGTCTGTTTTGGGGGCGCCTGGGTGGCTCCGTCAGTTAAGCACCCGACTCTTGATTTCAGCTCAGGTCATGATCTCATGGTGCACGGGTTCGAGCCCCACAGAGCGCAGAGCCTGCTTGGAATTCTCTCTCTGCCCCTCCCCTGCTCAGGCTCACTCTCTCTCTCTCTCTCCCCAAATAAATACACTTAAAAGAAAGGAGGTCTGTTCTTCATATCACCCCTTCCTTCTCTCCAACCCACGCCTCTACCCACTGCATTCCAACGTTGTCTTCATCCAGGCTCTGTTGCTCTGGGTTCGTTAAACTTCCAAGAACTTCCCCTAAATGACTCTCTCCTTAGCCGTCTTGTGTGTAAACGCCGCTCTCCCCTCCCTACAGCATTTCTTCAAATGCTTTCAATCCCAGTTACAGAGACCTTCTGCAGACGGACTGACACAGATGGACTGATGGACTGACCCAGTTTGTCCCTTGTGGTAACCATCTAAAGGTCACCTCCATGTTTAATAACATTTTTCATTCACAGGGAGAAACGTGTTCCTCAAAGTAAATAGAGAAGGGAGCGTTTCCCCAGGCTGGCGGGAGGGAAGGGCTGATAGGCATCACGTAAGGAAAGTCCTGCGAAATCAAGTCAGATAACTAAGAAAATCTTCGTACAGGTGGTTTTAATTGCAAACGAGAGCTGTGATTTTGTTCTTGCTTGTCCCGTGTCACCCCGAACATGGGCAGCTGCTCTGTGACACCTGTGTGGGGCTACACGTGTCCCAAGAAAAGCTCTAGCCTTTCGGTGCCAAGTGACGTTTGCCAGGTATCCTGTTTGACTCCTCAGTATCCGTCACCCAGCTATTCCTGAAGTGGCCGAGTGATGAGAATCAACCATCTACAGCGATGCAGAGATCCGGACAGTGCCACACGGCCACTGCTCTCCAGGCTGTGCCCTGTCTGCAGCCCCGCACTGGGACCAGTGGAAGCTGAGGACACACAGGCAGCCTCCTGTTCCAAACAAGTTTATCTGCCGGTGCTGAAGGCTGGAATCTAGACAGTCCAACATTCTGAATTGTGCCCCCAGGCTATGTTAAATCAAGAAAGTGGTCCAGGGGGCGCCTGGGTGGCTCAGCCGGTTAAGCATCCCACTTTGGCTCAGGTCATGATCTCGCGGTTCGTGGGTTCGAGCCCCGTGTCGGACTCTGTGCTGACAGCTCAGAGCCTGGAGCTTGTTTCGGATTCTGTGTCTCCCTCTCTGTCTGCTCCTCTCCTGCTAGCACTGTCTCTCTCTCTCTCTCTCTCTCTCTCTCTGCCTCAAAAATAAATAAACATTAAAAAAAAATTTTTTTTTTAAATCGTCTAGGGGTACCTGGCTGGCTCAGTCAGTAGAGTGTGCAATTCTTGATCTCGGAGTTGTGAGTTCAAGCCCCATATTGAGAGTAGAGCCTACTTAAAGAAAAAAAAAAAAAAAAAAGAAAAGAAAGTAAAAGAAAAAAGAAGAAAGAAAGAAAGCGGTCTAGACTAGGGGGATGGTGATTGAGACCCTCTTCAACCCCAGGCACTTGGGACCTACAGAGCAGGTGGCAGGAATTACGACAAAGGAGGGGCACCTGGGTGGCTTAGTCGGTGAAGCATCTGAATCTTGATCTCAGCTCAGCGCTTGATCTCAGGGTCCTGAGTTCGAGCCCCACGTTGGGCTCCACGCGGGGCGTGGAGCCTACTTTATGAGACTGACGCGCTGCCCACTGCACTAAGAAGGCGACAAGTGGAGCCTACTTTAAAAAAAAAAAAAAAGACAACAAAGGAGGGAAGTAGGGGGTACCTCGATCTGGCCCTTCCGCCATGCAGAAGTGGGATTTTCAGGCTCTCCCCTCAGTTCCAGACATGTGCCAATTGTGCTGTGGCAGGGCCACAGTTCTGAAGCCCTAGAAGGAAAATTACGGGGACTCCACGCGCCATCCCTCCAACTCATCCTGTTAAAATTCAGTCCTGAGAGCAAGGCCGGGGGAAACAGCTGGCATGCATCCGTAAGGTGACCCATGTGTCAGCCACTGCCAGTGCCTTGTGCTTGTGTCTTTCAGACGGAGGCTCCGTGGTGAAGGCCCGGGTGCTGACCTGTGTGGAAGGAATGAATCTGCCCTTGTTAGAACAAGCCGTCCGGGAGCAGAGGAGGTACCAGCAGGAGAGGGACGGCAGCCAGCAGCAAGCGACAGTGCCTGACAGCTGTCCCCCCCCAAACCTTCCCTGAAGTCAAGCCCCCTGGAGATGCCAGAGCCACTGCAGGGAAGACGCAGGACCTTCCCCAGGAGTGACAGCCTTTGTCTGGAGCTGGAGAGAAGGGGTGGGGGTGGGGGTGGGGGTGGGGCGGGGTTGCTAATTTGGATTGTTCCAGACACCCTGTGGGAGGCTGCACTGTGGGGTGCTGGGGCCCGAGCCTCGAGTGGGAATATGGAGGGTTCTGGAAAGTCCTCATGAATAAAAACCCCAGTGGGGGGAGACCTCGTGTTGTGTGCACGTGGTGCAGCGCCGGCGGGGACCAGGAGGGGGAGCCGGGGAGCCGGCAGCCTGTTAGCAGTGAAGCTCCAGGAGCACAGGGTTTCTGGTGAATTCTGGGCTGGGGTTATCAGGGGGGTGGTGCTGGGGGGTTCCCAGGGCTCGGGTGGGGGTCCCGGGATGCAGGGGGGGCTGTCCCCACCGAGGTTCTGCCCTCACAGGAGGCTGAGCGTCCCCAGACAGTTGAGGCCCAGCCCCTCACCCTGGCCTTGCGGCCTAGAGCACGACTGTGGCTTCAGAAACCCTTCCGGACCGCTGACCTCTGCCCCGAGCTGCCCTGACCTCTACCCCGGCCCCTCAGGCCACCCTTCTGGGTAGCCTTCGCCCCCAGAACCTGGGGCTTGGCAGGGCAGAGGCGGGAGCTCCGCTGAGAAGTTTGGGCCCTCCTGCGCTCCGTAGCTGGGCACCTTCCTGGCTGGGTTGGGGGAGGCCTGCGCTGGGGATGTGTTCTCTGGGGCTGAGTGGGGCAGAGGCGGACCTGGGCCCAGGCAGGGGCTGGCCTAGGTGTTCCGGGGGGGCTGGAGGGGCAGCGGGGGCGCTGGGTGTGCCAGTGAATGCCCCAGGCGCCCTCTGTTTCCTGGGCAGCTCTGCGGCTATGGATGTGTTCCAGAAGGTAGAGAAGATCGGAGAGGGCACCTACGGGGTGGTGTATAAGGCCAAGAACAAGGAGACGGGGCAGCTCGTGGCCCTCAAGAAGATCAGGCTGGATTTGTGAGTGCCCGGAGGGCCCCGGGACACATCAGCCCCAGGGGTGACCCCCGTCCGTCCCACACCTCAGGGTGCACTTCTGAGTGTGCCCAGTTACAGCGGGGGGGGCAGGCGCAGAGGTGCAGCCCTCCTCGTTCCCTCCACGCTTCGCCCGGGGCCCCTGGTGGTGCTAGTGTGTGCCTCATGAGGACCGCAGCGCCCCGTCGCTGGGGGCCGGGCCATCCTTCTGGAATACGGAACACACAGGTGACTCCCCGCCGGGGCAGAAGCACCCTTCTTGGCTCCCTGCCTCCACTGCCGTACCCTCCTTTCCCGTAGGGAAACTGAGGGAGTCCCAAGCACTGCCATCAGGGAGATCTCCCTGCTCAAAGAGCTGAAGCACCCCAACATCGTCAGGTGAGGTGGGGAAGGAGGCGGGGAGGCTGGGCCCGTCTCCGTCCAGCCGGGAGCCGTGTTGTGACTGGTGGACCCCGGCCAGGCTGCTGGATGTGGTGCACAGCGAGAAGAAGCTTTACCTGGTGTTTGAGTTCCTCAGCCAGGACCTAAAGAAGTACATGGACTCCACGCCGGCCTCCGAGCTCCCCCTGCACTTGGTCAAGGTAGCGAGGGAAGGGCGGGGAAGGCCAGCGAACGCCCCCCTCCGCCAGCCCCACTTCGGCTCATCCGGCCCCTTCCTCGCTCCCTGTTGCAGAGCTACCTCTTCCAGCTGCTGCAGGGGGTGAGTTTCTGCCACTCTCATCGGGTCATCCACCGAGACCTGAAGCCCCAGAATCTGCTCATCAATGAGTTGGGTGCCATCAAGCTGGCCGACTTCGGACTGGCTCGAGCCTTCGGGGTGCCCCTACGCACCTACACCCACGAGGTTCCGCGGGCCCCGGGGGAGAGGACGGCTGAAGGGATGTCACCTGAACACTCAGCCAGCCTGCATGATGCTGTTTTCTTGCTCCCACAGGTGGTGACACTTTGGTATCGCGCCCCTGAGATCCTCTTGGGCAGCAAGTTCTATTCCACGGCTGTGGATGTCTGGAGCATTGGCTGCATCTTTGCCGAGATGGTAAAGAGGGACAGACATAGCCACGGGGGAGGCTACAGGCAGGGTGCTGCTGGGGGCAGCGGGGGAGGGGGGGGGCCAGTGCGACACTGATGCACCCATTAGAGGTGGATTAAGGGGTGTTTGGGCCTGGTTGCGGGACTAAGGAAGCGGAGCTCATTCCAGAAAAGGTCGGGATTCTCAGCACAGCCCCGGGAAGGACATCTTATCTGGTGTTGGATTCTGTACGACAAGGGAGTGGACCCCACACCCCGTCTCCCTCGTTGCAGGTGACCCGTAGAGCCCTGTTTCCTGGTGACTCTGAGATTGACCAGCTCTTTCGGATCTTTCGGACCCTGGGGACGCCCAGTGAAGCCATGTGGCCAGGAGTCACCCAGCTGCCCGACTATAAGGGCAGTTTCCCCAAGTGGACCAGGAAGGGGTTGGAGGAGATTGTGCCCGGCCTGGAACCAGAGGGCAAGGACCTGCTCATGGTAGGTACAGGTGGGGGGCAGGGGAGGGCCAGAAAGGCTGCTGCTCCCACCACAAGTGTCCTCTTTGTCAGCCAGCCCCTTGTGTCACCTCACCTCCTTCTGAGTCTCTTTTCTGACCCCTGATTGTCCCAGACCCTGCACATACTGATTGTTCAATCTGGAGACCCCCTCCCCTGAGGAGTCGAGTGTTTGTGTTTCCTTTTAAAACTCCGATCTTCTAGTTAGTTAGCTTTGTTTTTATGCTGTGATACCTGCCCTTTCTCTGTAAGCTCTCCCCGGCAGGGAGCACGCCTCCTGCCATGGTGGTTACTCTTTGCACCTGGCTGTTCCCTGCCATCTGGGCCCCTGCCACACAGCCTTCACTCACCTGTCCTGTTGTACCATCCTGACCCACTGGGCTGGGCCCAGGCCAGGCTGCTCGGGAGGCCCCAGGTAGAACCACCTCTTCTCGCCCACAAAGATTTGGGGCCACGTTTGTCTCTTTAGTCTGGTTGTTGGGCCAGAGGAAGGCAGGGCCGGATTTTCACCTTTCCAGAGGCCTGCGTAGGTCTGCCAGCAGGACGGCATAGACCTCCAGCCAAGTCGCTTAGCATTCCATCTGGATTACTCCTAGGCAAGGGGTCTGTCCGCAGCCTCGCCGGGCTCAGGGACTCCTACTTCCTGCCCCGCCCTCAAGCACGCGCCCTGGACAGCTTGGGCCCTCGCCTTCTCCATACATAGAAGTCTGTCTCAACCAGACACGGGCTGAGGCCTGGGAACCTCAGGCAGGGAGAAGACAGATGGTTTCAGCCTCTAGTCCGCAGGAGGCGGGGAAGGTTTCCCAGGGCCCGACCAGAACTCATTCTTTGTCCCCAGATTCCGAGAGCATCCAGAACTGGCTTGCGAGCTGGGAGATGGCTTGAAGGCAGCTGCTCCCCGGTTTGGGGCCCGCCCCCTAGGGCCCGAGGGTAACTCCTCTCAGGGGCCCGGCCCGGCCCAGTGCTTGATCTCTTTTCTCCTCCTTCCTCCACAGCAACTCCTGCAGTACGACCCCAGCCGGCGGATCTCCGCCAAGGCTGCCCTCGCACATCCGTACTTCTTGTCCGCTGAGACCTCCCCGGCCCCCCCGCAGTATGTGGTGGAGCGTTTCTGCCGCTGAGAGGGTGTGAGGTCCTCCGCCTCGGAGCCTCTCTCCGCTGCTGCCCCAGCTGCCTCCCCCACCCATGTCCCAAGAAAGAGGACCTATCTGGGAGAAAGCAAAGTTCTGAGGAATTTGGCATCGGCTGCCAGAGAGCGGAGTTTGGGTTAGTCCTGCCCGCAGGTTAACGAGTTCCAGTGTTGTTTGTTGGGTTTGACAGTATCGGTTCAAGACGGGGGCACCGGAGCTCCGTGCGCAGGGGGTATGTTAGAGGTTGGGCCCCCTGCCGCAGGAACAGCTGCTGAGATGAGGAGGAAGCCTGCCCCCGTGTGGCGGCGAGGCAGAGCCAGACAACGCCCCCCCCCCCCAAAAAGGGAAGGGGTGCCCCCTGCCGGTCTTTTTGGCTTTAAAATGTTTGGGGGAAGAGTTGCATACCAGTTAAGAGTCCCAGTTTAACGGGAAGAGAGAGGACATTTTCCTGATCCCAGGGAACGTCTGGGATGTGTGTGGCTGTTCTAAGTACTTGTCTTATACTTAGGATATGCTTATGTTGTTTGCCTCTGGCTTTAAGAACAGTAAATAAAAGTGCTATATTTCCTGAGTTTTCCAGTGTTTTTCTTGGGGGCAGGGCGGGGGGAAGGGCGCGTACCAAGGACTTGCTGACAAGGGGGAGGTTGACAGAAGGCTGGAGACTGTTCCTGGCCAGAAGTCAAAGTCCCGGAGCAGAGGCAGTGGGGACGGGAGGGGCTGTTCGGGGTCTCTCCGGGGCCTGCCGGTGCACCCCTCCCAGAGTCAAGGGAGCCAAAGCCCTTGGAAGCATCCATTCCCTTGGCCAGGCTGGGTGGATGGGTCTGCTTCCCACCTGGGAAGGACCCCAGCAACTCTCCCTTGTGCTTATGGCTCAGACAAACCCATCCTGCATTCCCAAATGTGAACTAGACGCGGGGAGAACTCATTTATTGGAAGCACTGGGGCAGGGAGGAGGGAGGAGAGACAGATGTGCCGATGGATGGCTGGGTCTGGGGATGGGCCTGGCAGCCAAAGTTGGGGGAGGGGTCCCACACCGCAAACTTCCGAGTACTAGCACAGGTATCAGAGGAAGGACCCACCCGCTTGGATGAGGCTGTTCCCCCCGGGGCGAGGAGTGCACGTGTCCCACCCTCCCCCTCACACCCGCTCCCCGGGACCGCCTGGCCCCCTCAGCGCAGGGGCAGGGAGCGCAGTACTGGGGGGGAGGCGGCACGGTAGCAGCGGTACCCCTCCAGGGCAGCTGGGAGCAGCAGCAGGCCGCTCAGGGGGTCTCTCCGGCAGCGCCCCATGGCCTCCTTATAGCTCACCCGCTCCTTGGAGATGGGGTCTGTCAAATCCTTCTCATAGCCGGACTCATCCTGCAGAAGCTGGGCCAGCTCCTCGCTGATCATTCCAGAGAGCACCGCCTGCGGGACCGGGATGCGGCCGGTCCTCTTGGGGTCGATGAGCCCCCCAGTCAGGTGCTGCACCTGCAGGTGTGGGAGCACGCTCTCCCGGGGCATCCAGCCCTTCTGGACGGCCTCGCCCACCGACAGCCTCTTCTTGGTGACGGGATCCTCGATGCCCGTGAAGGCCTTCTGGGCGTTGAGCAGCCTCTGCGTGGACGTGTTCTCGATCAGCCCCCTCTCCATAGCCTTGTGCACGGAGTAGCGCTCCCGGCTGAGGAGGTCTATGATGCCCCCTGTGGCCGCCTGGGCCTCCAGCAGCTTCTGCCCGGTGATGGGGTCCAGCATGTTCTTGGCCACTGCCGTCTTGATGGTGCATTTGTTGTCTGTGGTTGTGTCGTAGATGCCGGCGATGGGGAAGCTGTCATCGCCGAGTCCGAGAGAGACGCTGGGAGAGAAGAAACCGGTGCCCTGGGGCGCTGGGGAGGCCAGGGGGGACTTGGAGATGATGGAGCCGATGGAGAGTGAGGAGCAGGGCTTGGTCTCCCCCGCCACGAGCAGCGCGAACTCGGAGACGGGGAGGCGGCCGTCCTTGTAGAGATGGTACTCTTCCTTGGAGATGCGCCGACAGCGCAGGGCGGCCTCGATGGAGTACTGCTTCCCGCTCTTGCGGTCCAGGAGCACGGACTCCTCCCCACAGGGGCCCGAGGTGGTGACCTCCTCCCAGTCACACTCGAGCTCCTGTAGCTGAAGGTACTGGCCTCGGTCGATGATGCCCCTCTTGTAGGCCTCGTATGGGGACAGGTCCTTCCCCGTCTCCGGTTCCAAGATGGAGATCTTGGTGGAAAGGTTGGTCTCTCGCGTCTGGGTCTCCTGGTTGAGCTCCTCCCTGCTCACCTTGGCGTGGAGGTCCCGGAGGGTCCTCTCCTTCTCGTGGATCTGGTCCTTCTCGCGGAGGATGGCCGCCTCGAGCTGCGAGAGCTCCCGGCCCCGCCGGGCGGCCTTCTGCCGCTCGCTCTCCGTCCTCTGGCTGAGCAGCTGCGCCTCCTCCTGCAGACGCAGCACCGTCTGCTGCTTCTGCTTCTCCAGCTCCCGCAGCTCCTGCTGCAGCTGCCTTCGCTCCTGGGCCGCCTGGTCCCGGCCCTTCTGCAGCTCGGCCTCCTCCCGGGCCCGCGTCTTCCTCAGCGCCTCGGCCTTGTCGATGCGCTCCCGCAGGTGCCGCACCTCCTCCTCCCGGCTCTGCCGGGCCGAACGCTCCCTGTTGAGCGCCTCCCACGCCCGGGACCGCTCACCCTCCAGCACCCGGTCCTTCTCCACGCGGATCACCTCCTTGTAGATGGTCTTCTCTTGCGCTTTGGTTGTCTGGAGGACGTCGATCTGGACCCTCAGGTTCTTGCACTCCCGATGCAGCCCCGTCACCCGGGCTTTCTCCTGGTCCAGGTCCTGCCGCAGGGCTTCTGTGGACTTCTCCAGGTCCGGGTCCTTCTCCAGCTTGACCACCTCCTCCATGATGATCTTCTCTTGCGGCACGGGAGGCCGCTCCTCGAGCTCCCGGATCTTCAGGGTCAGCCGCCGCAGCTCCCTCTCCGCGGCCAGCTTCTTGCCCCGGTCCTCCTGGAAGCCGAGCAGGCCCTCCCTCTCCTGCACGCCAGCCTGCAGCTGCTGGACTTCCCGCTCCAGCTGCCGCCGCCGGCCCGCCTCCTCGTCCAGGCTCCGGCTCAGCCGGCTGTGGTCCTCGCGGAGCTTCGGGTCCTTCCGGGTGACCACCACCTCCTGCACCACCACCTTCTCCTCGGGCCGCCTCCTCTCCAGCAGCAGGTACTTACTCTGCAGCTCGGAGACCGCATCCTCGGCCGCCCGCCTCTTCTGCGCGGCTTCTCGCACCTCCTGGCGCAGCCGCTCGGCCTCCTTCTCCAGGACGGGGTCCTTCTCGTGGCGCACCACCTCCCTGTTCACCGTCTTGGTCTCCACCTTGGAGCGCTCCCGCTTCCACTCATCGCGCTCCCCCCGCAGGCGGATGAGCTGCTCCTGGGCCCGCCCGCTGCCGTTGACCAGCTCGTTGAGCTGCGCCTTCAGGCGGTCGATTTCCCGCAGCACCTCGGGGCTCCTCTCGTGCTTCACCACCTCCTGCGTCACCTCCTTGTACTCCACCGCCGGCTTCTGGGCGCGCAGGGCCGCCAGGTCGGGCAGCAGCGCCGCCACCTCCTGCTCCACGCGGCTCCTCTCGCCAGCGGTCTCCTGCAGCTGGGCCCTGAGCCTCGCCATCTCCCGCTGCGTCTCCGGAGCCACCTGGAAGGTCTCGTGGACGCGCTCCCGGAGCTCCACTTCGGGCTTCTGCTCCTCCGCCGCGCCGTGCCTTCCCCGCAGCTCCTCCAGCTCCCGCGCCAGGGTCGCGTTCTCGCTGCGGGTCTCCTCGAGGAGGCTCCTCAGCCTCGCCGCCTCTTCCAGAAGGCCCGGGTCCCGCTCCACCTTCTTCACCTCCTTCACGATCACCTTGGGCTCCACGGCGCCGATTGCCCGCTCCAGCGCTTCGAGACGAGCCCGCAGCTTGGCCACGGCCTCCTCGGCGCCCTTCCTCCGCACGGTGTCCTCTTCCAGCTGCAGCCTCAGCGCCTGGGCCGCCTTGAGCGTCTCCAGGTCCTTCTCCACCTTGACCACCTCTCTCACCACAACCTTCTCCTTCACGTTCGGCTCCTTCTCCTCCAGGGCCAGCAGCTCCTTCTTGAGCTCCTCCAGCCGGACCGAGACGGTGGCGTTCTGTCCCCGCAGGTGCTGGATCTCGCGGCCGAGCCGGGCCGCCTGGCTGTCCAGGTCAGGGTCCCTCTCGATCTGGGTGACCTCCTTGGTCAGCAGGTGGGGCCGCACGGCCCTCCTCTTGCTCTCCAGCTGGACCACCTGCTGGGCCACTGCCTCCAGGTCTGCCTGCAGGCTGGCCCGCTTCTTGCCCTCATCCTCTACCTGGGACTTCACCCTGGACAGGTCGCTCTCCAGCTGGGGGTCCCGGTAGAACTCCACCACTTCCTTCTCTTCCAGCCTCTCCAAGGGCCGCTGGGTCCTCAGCTGCAGCAGCCGGTTCCTCTGTTCCTCCAGCTCGTGCTGCACCTGAGCTACCCGCTTCCTCTCCTCCTCCAGCTGGGACTTCAGGGCCTCGGGATCCTTCCCCGCTCGGGCTGGGCCCTCGGACCCCTGCCGTGCATCATGGGTCACCTGGATATCCTCACTGAGCTCCTTCTGCAGAGGGAGAGGAGGAGGGAAAGAGTCCGGGAGGGGAGGTGGGCGCGGGGGGGGGGGGGGGGGATGAGCCCCATTTCTGTCACCCCCACTGCACGCTGAGATCAGAGACCCCTCCCTGCTTCCTGAGGCTTCTGGTAGGTTCCGGGAGCAGGAGTCGCAGACCTTGGACGCGGGATTTTGAGAGGACCCCTCAGCCCCACGACGCAAGGCAGTGTTCGGGAGGAATTTGCACCAGAACGTGCAAACAGGACAGGGTCTCCTTTCCAAACCTCTGCCCCTCCCCTTCCAGCCAGGCTCCCGGGTATGGGCCCACGCTCTTCTGGGAGTGTCGGTGTAGGAGAAAGGTGGCAAGTTCCTCAGCCAGACACCAAGAGCCATGGAAGGCTTCTGTCTCCCAGGGAGGGAGACTTAGGTGGCCTCTTGCCCCTTGCGGCTGGTCCTGAGCTAAAGACTTTGTGGGGATTTTCTCCTGTCCCCACTGGCAGACTGCCCAGTGGCTAAGCTGTGACTGCACTGAATGACATCTCCAGGGCCTGACTCTGAGACGGTTACCAGCCTGGAAGAGCCGCTGGGGAGAGAACCGGGGAAGGTAGAGAGCTGTACCCCTCAGGCCGCCGAGCCTGCCATGTCCGTGACCAGCCCAGGCTGCCTCGCACAGGGACGGAGTGGGCGCTGTCCCCGTACCTTCTCGAGCATCCTTCTGGCAAACTCCAGCTGGCGCAGCTGCTGCTGGCATGCAGCTGCCACCTCCGTGTAGGCCTTTGTCAAGTTCTTCTCCTAGAGACGGGGAGCAGGGAGGGAGAGGGAGGACAGGGTCAGCTCCAGAGCTGGCAGGGCTGGTGCCGAGGGACACTGAGCCTCGCCGGGTCCCATCTCACCTGGTCCTGGATGCTCTCCTGCAGGGGAGCTACTCGGGGTCTCTTGGGGGCTGACCCTGCCTGAGTGGTCTCCAGGGAGCAGCGGTAGGTATCTGCCTGCAACGCGTAGTCCTGAACAGGGAGGGAAGGACAATAGGCCGATGGTCAGTGGGGGAGACAGGGGATGGGAGAGCAGAGGACTGGCAGAGGGAGGGGAGATAAGTGAAGGGCTTACCTGGAGGGCTGCCTGCAGGTCCTGGGAGAGGCGGGACGCCATGGCCCTGTCCTGCTCTCGGCCCTGGATCTCCTGCTGTAGCCTCTGCCAGGGAGAAAGCGGGAGTCGAGGGAGGTCGGCAAACACCATTCAGCCAGGCCCTCCTCCGGGGCCTCAGGCAGCCAGCACGCTCCAGGGGCCGCAGGGGCAGGAGTTCACCCGGGAAACTGCCCTTTCCGGGAATTCTTCCTTCCTCTTTTTGGGAGAATCCCTTCCTTCTGCCCAGTGCCCCTCAGAGTCACGTTCCAGCCCAGGGGCCTTCACCCTGTGACCCACCTAGAGAGCTTGTTGAAACAGAGATTGAAGGCCCCCCTCCAGAGGTCATGACTGAGCAGAGCTGGGTTGGGGCCTGAGAATTTGCACGCCTAACTGTCTCCATGATGCTGGTGCTACAGGTCCAGGGACCTGAGGACCACCATCTGAATCGTTCCTAACCTTGGCCGCCCCTTTTCTTCACTTGGGGAACTTTTTAAAAAGTGCTGATGTGGGGCACCCGGGTGGCTCGGCCAGTTAATTGACTCTTGATTTCGGCTCAGGTCATGCATGATCTCACGGTTCGTGAGATCGAGCCCCGAGTCTGGCTCACGTGCTGTCTGCTTGAGATTCACTCTCTCCGTTCTTACTTCCATGCACACACGCATGCTCTCTCTCCCCCTCAAAATAAATAAATAAACTTCAAACAACAACAAAAAAGTACCGACGTTCTGGTCCCAGCGATTCCAATTTAATCCGTCTGGAGTGGGGTTCTGGGACAGGGATGTTTTAAAAGCCCCCTGGGTGATTCTAATCTCCAGCCAGGTCTAATAATCTCTGTCCCAAGCCACCTGTCCGACCTTATACCCCTTTGCTTTCTCCCTAGACACTGTCATTCCTCCTGCGGCCCCAGGCCCTTGTCTTCCAGACCACTTGCCCTGACCCCCCCGTGTCCTGCCAGGGGCTCCCACGGGGCTCTGGCTCTCCACCAGAGCACTCGCCAGCAAGGTGGTCTGCAAGGCACTGGCCTCCCCCACCAGACTGGCTGTGCCCGTCACCTCTGGTTCATTGCCAGTGTGTAGCAGGGGACTGGCAAGTAGGAGGAAGAGGATGAGGTAGGAGCTGGAACCCCCAGGAGCGTAAAGCTCGCTGCCCACCTCATACCAGATGGCGCTGGCCTTGCCGTTTCTGTGGGCCAGGTGGAGCGAGTGTTTAGGGTGGGGGTGACCCCAGCAGGGGCCTGAGCTCTGAGGTCTCTTAGCATGCTGGCCACTAGGGGGCCACACACGCACGGGCGGCTCTCCCTGTGGGGAGGGTCCCCAGAGAGGCTGGAGGTGGCCTGCGGTCCCAGCTCCTCACCTTCTGCGCCTGCAACTTGTAGGCCACCTGGCTGGGCCCGTCGCTGGGCCGCAGCTGGTTGTGGGGCAGGTGCTCCAGCCAGAAGCTCAGGTTGTCCCTGCAGTTCTTGAACTGCTGGTAGGTGAGGCTGGCGTCCTGCAACATCTTCTCCCTACAGGAGGAGGAGGAGGAGGCCCGGAGCAGAGGTGACAGCTACCCTCTGGGGACAGGTGAGGGGTGCACAGAGGAGACTGGTGGGTGCCTTCCTCCCTGGGACGGGTCAGAAGGCCCTATTCTGGGCCTATGCTGGAGCTGGGCATTCTGGGAAGGCCCAGACAGTCTCTGCCAGGGAGGTAGGCAGGCTCGCCCTGGGAGACGGGTGCTGTTATTATCCCATTTTAATTAGCAATAATCGCGCCTCGGATAAACCTTACGGGCTACGATACTGCCACTGCGCAAAGCTGGTTATTATCCCGTTTTAGAGTTGAGGAAACCCAGCCTCAGAGAGGTGAAGTCACCAGTCCAAGGTCACACAGCTCGGTGGCAGCAGCCACTGCTGTGCACTGGGTGGGGGGGGGGGGGGGGGGGGGGGGCGTGCCTCGAGCCCTAACAGCCCAGCCACTCACCGCAGGTCCAGCTGGTCCCCCACAGCGTGGTAGCGGTCGGTGAGGGCCCTCGCCTGGCGCTGCTGGTGAGGCAGATCTTGGCAGAACTCGCAGAAGCTGTTCTGCAGGGTGCTGCACGCATGCTCGGTGGCCTTCAGCTCGCGGTGCAGCCCCAGCACGCAGGCCTGCTGTTCCCGCAGCTCCCTCCGCAGGCGCTGGGGAGGAGGGGACACGGCGCCGTGCACCCTCGTGGCTCCATGAGTCACCACGCCCACACACCCCCACCGCCCCGCAAATGCTCGGCAAGGCCACCCGGCCCCTCACCTGCAGCTCGCTGACCCTCTCCTGCAGCGCGCCTGGGCTGGCAGGGAGAGGGGCCTCCTGTGCCACAGAAGATTCCAAGCCTCGGATGACCCTCTCCGTGTCCTGGATCTGCCGCTCCAGACCCAGGGCAGCTCTGGCTCTGTGTCAAGGGGGCCCCGTGTCAGGAGCTCCCAGGGCCACACGCACCCCCAATGGCACCACCCAGCGGTCCCCCTTCCCAGTCCCCGGAGCACTCACTTCTCCCCGTAGAGGTTGCAGAGAACCTGAACGTCACTGTACTTGTTCTTGAGGTTGTTGAGGACCACAGGCAGGTGCAGGGCCACGGGGCCCACGGGCTGGCCGGACAGAAATGCTTCACACTCCTGCTGGGCTGCCTCCTTCTCCGCTCCCAGGCTCTGCAGCCGCTGGGCTGTGCCCTGGGGCGGGGCGGGGTGGGACAGGGTCAGAGGTCTCCTTCCAGAAGGGCCCACCCAACCCTGCCCACAAGGCCTCAGAGCATGGTGGGTATGAGCCTGGGCTGAGGCCAGAGATCAGGGATCAGTCCTGGCCCCCAGCATCCCCCTGGGGATGACCTTGGGCCTGTCAACCTCCCCGAGCCCCAGTGTCTTCATCTGCAGAAAGACTGATGGGAGGAGGCAGCACGACCCTGTGGGTGTCACTGTGCCATTCACAAAACGGTTCCCTGCCCGGTCGCCCAGGTCAGGCGGCAAAGCCCTCGCTCTGTCCACATGGGTTATTCTGTTCCTCCTCAGCCACTCACTGTCTACCTTCAGGCCTAAGTGCGCTTCCTAGGGCCCCCAGCACCCCTAACATGGGCGACGTGGCGGCTTCAGGACTTGAGGACCCAGTTGGGGGCTGCCATGTCCCCATGCAGTCATAACTGGTAACTCAGGTGCAAAGGCCCAGCCCCCTGTCAGCCCCAGAGCCTCAGGCGGCGGGGGGATCTGTGTTGAGGCTGCATTCTGCCCCCTGCCCGCTCTGCCGTCCCCCCACGACGTCCCCTCTGAGTCAAGACCCAGTCTTCAACACCTCCCGCGCATCCTGTCCCAGCCCGGGAGCCCTCCTGTCCCCACCGGCCCTCTGAGCATCTCACACCTCCGGTACAAGGTGGAGCGGAGACCAGCTGTTTGCATGGGGACATGGGCCAACGAGATTCAAACATTTAGAAACCAAACCCCAGCACTGTATTGAACGGAAACTGGTCGGCAAGGACATAACTCAAACCGCCACCCCCTTCCTCCCTGCCCCGTGGGGAGGGGCTGCTTTCACTGTTGGCGCTCAGAGGACTGTCCTTTTGTGATGGAGTTTACACACTGCAACCTCTCCTGGGGAGGCTCCCCCACCTGCCTCCAGGAGGAAGCCCAGGCTTCCTTGCTGCTCTCGGGACCCTCGCTGGAACACCTCCCAAGTGCAGGGTCCAGGGCCTTTACCCTGGGCCCTGCCCTTCTAGAACCTTCCTTGGGCCTGACGTCATCCTTGGGACAACCAGATGCATGGGTATCACTGTGTGTGTTTTCAGTGGCGAGAAAATCAGGGCCCAGAGAGGTTAAGTGATTTGCCAAGATCACAAAGCTGGTCAGCGGAGGAGCCAGAGTGGGAGTCAGCTTGTCTTGAACCCTGGACTGTCCGCTCCCTGCCTCTGCCTCGGGTCCCTGCGGCTGCGCGCACACTCGCCTCACCTTTAGTTCGTGCGCCCCCAGGGGAGGGGTTGTTCTTATCCCTGCTGTCCTCGCTCATCCACCCACCTCGTGGCTTTGGATGCGGCCCTCCAGGTCCTCCAGTGGTGCCGTGCGGCTCAGTGGGGCCCGGGCCCAGGCCAGCACCTGCCTCTCTATTTGCCCTAGGTCTCCATCCAGTCGGGTCATCTGTGTCAGGAGTTTCTGGGCCTGTGGGTCTTCTGGGGCTGAGCCAGCGGGAGCTGGGGGCATAGAGTTCCTGTAAGGGTCCAGGGCCTACCTCCCCTCTGCCCATCTGCCTGAGGAGCTCTTCCCTGGTGCCCCCATAGCATCCTGTGTGGGGAAGGGAGGGAGGTGGGTGGGTAGGGCCTAACTGGGGGAGGGACCATGCTCCCTCGGGGCTTGCCAACCCAAGAGATGGAACCCCCCAGCAGAAGTCCCTAATCCAGGGTCCCCCCTGCCCATCACAACCCCCCCGACAGCGACCAAAGTAGGAATCTACTCCTTCTCTCCCAACAATCCCCAAGTCTCTGGCCAGCCCTCAGTACCCTGCTGGCCAGTCTGTAAGGGCTGCGTAGTGCTGGCCGTCAGGTGGCTCTGGACTGTGGCCAATTTCTGCTTCAGGGCCTGCAGCTCCGAGGCCAGCCTAGAACAAGGGGGAGATCAGAGAGGGACGTCTCTCCTCTCTCTCTGAGCGCCCCCCCGCCCCCAACTCCGCCCCAGGAGTCACTGCTCCAGGTGAAGGGCAAACACCACAGGACCTGGTCTGGGCCCACAGCCTGCCTCCTGCCCCCGAGTATCCCCAGGCGGACCCACTTGGAGGCCCTGGCCACGGCTTCAGGGTCCGGAGCCGGGATGCAGAAGCAGGCGGCTGGGGCACGTTTGGTCTCCCCACCTGGGCCTTGCACGACCCAGGTGTGCTGGTCGGTGTTGTCCATCAACACATACCGCTCACCCCGCAGCAGCTGCACCTGGGGGACAGGGCAGGGGGGGCTCGTGTCGGCTCAGGGGCAGGGGGAACTGAGGCCAAGATGGAGCCAGGCTGGGTACACGGGCTGGGGTAGGGGCAGGGACAGGCCAGAGGCAGAGCAGGGCTTGGAGGACAGAGGGCTGGGGCAGGGTGGGGATGGGTGGGAGCGGAGGCAATGGTGGGACTGGAGGAGGCAGGGCTGCGGCTGGGCGGGCAGAGCCTGTACTTCTTCTGAGTCCCAGTCGCAGATGCTGTCCACGTGCAGAGGCTGCTGGGGGGGGTTCCTGCGCTGCTGCAGAGGGGCCACCTGATGGCTCTGCCGCTGCAGGTCCCCAGTGGTCTTCTCAGCGACAGCCAGCTGCTTCTTGTCTGCCTGTGGGGTCCCAGGCTGCACTTGAGGCCTGCCCCGTACTGCCCACCCCCACCATGAGAGCCAAGGGGCCTTCATGAAGACAGGGTGTCTAAGTCAGGAAAGTAAAAGAAGGCCCTCCAAGGGGCCCAGGATCCTGGGGTCTGCTGGTTGGGGCGGGGCGGGGTGGGGGGCTGCTCAGCATCACCCAGGCCTCTAGAGTAGGGGCTGGGGTGGGCGCGCACAGATCCCTCCCAGGCGGTCTCTGTCGCATTGCAGGTGAGGAAACTGAGGCCCAGAGGTGGAAAGGGCTTGCTGGTAACAGACCAGCCCCTTCCTACTAGAGCAGACCCCCTTCTCCTCCCCACCCAGGGTGGGCTCAGGACGGGAATAAGTCCCCGGAGAAGGGTGAGACCTAGACGCAAGGGCCAGCCCCATCCCCTGGAGCGGGGTGCAGGTGGTCTGGTGGGGCTCGCTCACCTCCAGCTGTTGTAGCAGCTCTGTGGGGGCGCCAGGGGGCCCCCCAGGGGCAGGGCTGTACTGGGTGTCCAGGCTGGAGTTCAGCTTTGCCAGGGTTTGGCTGACGGAGTCGGCCTCTTCCTGGAACTGAGGTCGTGGGTAGTCAGGGGGAGAGCTCTGCCCACCAACCCCGCACTGGCCCCTGCACCGTCGGCCTTTCTACCCAGGCCGTGCGGCTTTTTTAACCGGAGTGTTCTGCAAATGGGCGTTTCTGGCTCACTGGGCTTGTTTCAGGGTTATGAAACACCGTGGCTTCTGTGCTTCCTGCCCAGATGGAGTGGGGCTCTCCTGCTTACTCCAGTACCTGCTGTCGTCCTGGCTGGAACCTGGGGTGGGTGCCCCCAAGTGGAAGCTAGGAGTGTGCTTTACAAAGAAACTCCTGGGGGCACCTGGGTGCCTCTGTCGATTAAGCATCCGACTCTTGACTTGGGCTCAGGTCATGATCTCACGGTTCGTGGGATCGAGCCCCGCTTCGGGCTCTGCAGTCACATCACGGAGCCTGCTTGGGATTCTCTCTTTCTCTCTCTCTCTCTCTCTGCCCCTCTCCCACTCATGCAGGCTCACTCTCTTTCTCAAAATAAATAAACTTAAAAAAAAAAAAAAAAAGAAACATCCTGCAGTTGGGTGATGTTGTGGAATTCTTGTCCGTGTGATAATGGTATGGCAGTTACGTAGGAAAATATTTTTAAAAAGGAAGGAAAACCCCTTTGGCTTATGTCCCTCTCAAAGTATATGAAACATCACTTGTGATTTATGCAGAGGAGTAAGATTTTAACTAATTTATTTAGTTTGCCTTTGAGAACCAACCCCTTCCCCACCCCCCGGCCCCCGGGAGCCACCTCACCCTGTTGTGAATGTTTGCGTGACCTCGTTTTCCCTCTGGGACCCGGTCACGATGACACAGCTCTGCCGTTTTTATGAGGTGCCTTGTCTCCCTCCGTGTGAGCGTGTCCTGTGGCGTTCTCCAGGCACCTCTGCGCCCAGGGCCCCAGTGGCCGCCCGCCCCTGTCTCCTCGGGCCCCCACCCAGCCCCGCGCACCGGCTCACCTGGCGATACGTCTCCACATGCTGCAGCTGGCTCTCCTGGCAGATGCACAGGTTCAGAAAGTTCTGCCACGCCATCTTCAGGGCCTCCTGGTGGGTCTGGGGACAGCAACACCCAGCCCTCAGACCGGGCCCGCCCCGCCCCGCCCTGTGCACCCATCCACTGCCCGCTCGGCCGGCCCCACCCTGGGCCGTGTCTCCCTCTCCCAGCCTCCCTGGGGAGCCCCCGGATTGAGGGAGCGGGCGGCCCTGAGACCGCGGGCAGCCTCTGTCCCTCGCACCTGGATGGGCCCCACAGCCGGGTGCCCCAGCTCCACCATGCGCTCCCCGTCGTCCTCTAGCTGGTTCACGCTCTGCTCCTGGCTCAGCAGCTCGTGCTGCTTGAAGTGCTGGGGGAAGAGTGCGGAGCATCAGTGACGGGGGAGGACGGGACGGGATGTCCGTGTGCCCCCCTCCCCCGGCCCCCCACTCTGCCGCCGACCTCGTACTCCCGCCGCACGCCCTCGGGGTCCGCCATGAGGTCGCTCCAGTCCTGCTGCAGGATGCCCTGCTGCTGCTGGGCCAGGGCGTTCAGCTGGCGCGTGCAGCCCTGCAGGTGCGTGTACAGGCTGCCCAGGCTCTGCCCGCGCCACGAGGCTGCCTTCTGTGCTCCGCGGGACGTGGCGGGGGAAGGGGGGTAGCAAGGGGCGCCGTCAGGCTGTGCCTGGAAACGCTGGCCCCGGGAAGGGTGCAGGGGGGCCAGGCCCAGCCCTCTCCCTGTCCACCCAGCCCTTCCGCTCACCAGGAGGTCCCGGTATTGGCTCCGGATGGTAGCTGCGTCCTGCTTCACCAAGGGGGGAGACAGAGCAGGCTCAGCAAGAGGCAGCATCCAGGGGAGATTGTACCCCTTGTCCTGGGCCCACTGTGTCCCCCACCTCCATCCCTTGCCCCAGAGGGCCCGCCAGGCCACCTAGGCTAGGATGGGAGAAAAGGGAGGGGAGGGGAGGGGAGGGGAGGGGCGGGGAGGGGGGGGGAAGGGCCGCTGGGTGCTGCCCCGGGCCGAGCCCGCTCTGTCTCCCCCCTTG